>NC_090935.1:484569344-484841844 GCF_040938575.1 Ambystoma mexicanum | reverse complement strand
GATACTCGACTGCATAATTTCTGGTAGTGGGGGACTGCGTTCGCGCTTTCCCCTGATCTTTGGTTTCAAAAAATAGAACAAAAAAAAATGACTTGTCGGCCTGCTGGTTGCTGTTGCTGCTCCAGGCCTGGCTGTCCTGCACTATGGAGCCCTGGCCTACAGATGGCATGCCTCATGCAAAGCCCTCTGCCGAAAGGGATGCTGGGAGATCACTGTCTCCCCACTCTGGAGGCTGGCCCAGGGAGGTGGCAGAAGGCCCCGTCTTGTCGGAAGGCCGGCCAGGCCCTGCAGCCTTTCCCAGGGCTGCAGGCCTGTCGCCCCTTCAGCCTCACCCTGGCCTTTGCGGGCTGCTAGCCTTGCCAAGCCCCCTCGGCCTGGGCCCGGCGAGGGCTCTGCCCGGCGAGGGGTCTGACCGCGTTTGGGAGCGTTCGGGAAGGCGTGAGGGGCTTGGGGCGCGATACCCTGCTCCCAAAGGCCTTAGGCCTGGTTTGCTCTATGCCCACATGAATTGATTTCTGCTTCTCTTTCCACCAGCAGGCACCCCGGACGACACTGACTATGCCAGAGAAGGAACGACTGCAAGCATGCGCAACAACACAGGGCCCTGCTGGCCTCTGACCCTGGGCGAAAGGGGCGACCGGAGGAGGAGGAGGAGGAGGAGGAGGAGGAGGAGGAGGAGGAGGAGGAGGAGGAGCAGAAGAAGAGCAGCAGAAAAAGAAAGGGGGATAGAAAAAAAAAAACAAAAGCCAAGCCGTACGGAGGAGGAGGAGGAGGAGGAGAAGAAGGAGCTGCAGCAGAAAAAGAAAGGGTCGAAAAAAATACAAATGCCAAGCAACAAAAGGCCTTCCCCCTCCCTTTTTGGGCCTGTACGATGGGTGGGCGGCCGGCTGCCATCACCAGATGCAAATCTCGCTGGAAACTGAGCATTGTGGGAAAGCCGTTCCGCACGATGCCACCCTGTGTCTCCAGTGCCACACAAGAGGGGCCAGCCGTGCTGTTCCTGAACCAACTCATACTTACCTGGCAGGGGAGACACCATGATCACTAAGGTGGTTCTCCCAGGGTGAGGCTCATCCATTGCACACCGGATGTGCTGACCCCTGCGATGTCCCCAAATGCGGGATACTCGACTGCATAATTTCTGGTAGTGGGGGACTGCGTTCGCGCTTTCCCCTGATCTTTGGTTTCAAAAAATAGAACAAAAAAAAATGACTTGTCGGCCTGCTGGTTGCTGTTGCTGCTCCAGGCCTGGCTGTCCTGCACTATGGAGCCCTGGCCTACAGATGGCATGCCTCATGCAAAGCCCTCTGCCGAAAGGGATGCTGGGAGATCACTGTCTCCCCACTCTGGAGGCTGGCCCAGGGAGGTGGCAGAAGGCCCCGTCTTGTCGGAAGGCCGGCCAGGCCCTGCAGCCTTTCCCAGGGCTGCAGGCCTGTCGCCCCTTCAGCCTCACCCTGGCCTTTGCGGGCTGCTAGCCTTGCCAAGCCCCCTCGGCCTGGGCCCGGCGAGGGCTCTGCCCGGCGAGGGGTCTGACCGCGTTTGGGAGCGTTCGGGAAGGCGTGAGGGGCTTGGGGCGCGATACCCTGCTCCCAAAGGCCTTAGGCCTGGTTTGCTCTATGCCCACATGAATTGATTTCTGCTTCTCTTTCCACCAGCAGGCACCCCGGACGACACTGACTATGCCAGAGAAGGAACGACTGCAAGCATGCGCAACAACACAGGGCCCTGCTGGCCTCTGACCCTGGGCGAAAGGGGCGACCGGAGGAGGAGGAGGAGGAGGAGGAGGAGGAGGAGGAGCAGAAGAAGAGCAGCAGAAAAAGAAAGGGGGATAGAAAAAAAAAAACAAAAGCCAAGCCGTACGGAGGAGGAGGAGGAGGAGGAGGAGAAGAAGGAGCTGCAGCAGAAAAAGAAAGGGTCGAAAAAAATACAAATGCCAAGCAACAAAAGGCCTTCCCCCTCCCTTTTTGGGCCTGTACGATGGGTGGGCGGCCGGCTGCCATCACCAGATGCAAATCTCGCTGGAAACGGAGCATTGTGGGAAAGCCGTTCCGCACGATGCCACCCTGTGTCTCCAGTGCCACACAAGAGGGGCCAGCCGTGCTGTTCCTGAACCAACTCATACTTACCTGGCAGGGGAGACACCATGATCACTAAGGTGGTTCTCCCAGGGTGAGGCTCATCCATTGCACACCGGATGTGCTGACCCCTGCGATGTCCCCAAATGCGGGATACTCGACTGCATAATTTCTGGTAGTGGGGGACTGCGTTCGCGCTTTCCCCTGATCTTTGGTTTCAAAAAATAGAACAAAAAAAAATGACTTGTCGGCCTGCTGGTTGCTGTTGCTGCTCCAGGCCTGGCTGTCCTGCACTATGGAGCCCTGGCCTACAGATGGCATGCCTCATGCAAAGCCCTCTGCCGAAAGGGATGCTGGGAGATCACTGTCTCCCCACTCTGGAGGCTGGCCCAGGGAGGTGGCAGAAGGCCCCGTCTTGTCGGAAGGCCGGCCAGGCCCTGCAGCCTTTCCCAGGGCTGCAGGCCTGTCGCCCCTTCAGCCTCACCCTGGCCTTTGCGGGCTGCTAGCCTTGCCAAGCCCCCTCGGCCTGGGCCCGGCGAGGGCTCTGCCCGGCGAGGGGTCTGACCGCGTTTGGGAGCGTTCGGGAAGGCGTGAGGGGCTTGGGGCGCGATACCCTGCTCCCAAAGGCCTTAGGCCTGGTTTGCTCTATGCCCACATGAATTGATTTCTGCTTCTCTTTCCACCAGCAGGCACCCCGGACGACACTGACTATGCCAGAGAAGGAACGACTGCAAGCATGCGCAACAACACAGGGCCCTGCTGGCCTCTGACCCTGGGCGAAAGGGGCGACCGGAGGAGGAGGAGGAGGAGGAGGAGGAGGAGGAGCAGAAGAAGAGCAGCAGAAAAAGAAAGGGGGATAGAAAAAAAAAACAAAAGCCAAGCCGTACGGAGGAGGAGGAGGAGGAGGAGAAGAAGGAGCTGCAGCAGAAAAAGAAAGGGTCGAAAAAAATACAAATGCCAAGCAACAAAAGGCCTTCCCCCTCCCTTTTTGGGCCTGTACGATGGGTGGGCGGCCGGCTGCCATCACCAGATGCAAATCTCGCTGGAAACTGAGCATTGTGGGAAAGCCGTTCCGCACGATGCCACCCTGTGTCTCCAGTGCCACACAAGAGGGGCCAGCCGTGCTGTTCCTGAACCAACTCATACTTACCTGGCAGGGGAGACACCATGATCACTAAGGTGGTTCTCCCAGGGTGAGGCTCATCCATTGCACACCGGATGTGCTGACCCCTGCGATGTCCCCAAATGCGGGATACTCGACTGCATAATTTCTGGTAGTGGGGGACTGCGTTCGCGCTTTCCCCTGATCTTTGGTTTCAAAAAATAGAACAAAAAAAAATGACTTGTCGGCCTGCTGGTTGCTGTTGCTGCTCCAGGCCTGGCTGTCCTGCACTATGGAGCCCTGGCCTACAGATGGCATGCCTCATGCAAAGCCCTCTGCCGAAAGGGATGCTGGGAGATCACTGTCTCCCCACTCTGGAGGCTGGCCCAGGGAGGTGGCAGAAGGCCCCGTCTTGTCGGAAGGCCGGCCAGGCCCTGCAGCCTTTCCCAGGGCTGCAGGCCTGTCGCCCCTTCAGCCTCACCCTGGCCTTTGCGGGCTGCTAGCCTTGCCAAGCCCCCTCGGCCTGGGCCCGGCGAGGGCTCTGCCCGGCGAGGGGTCTGACCGCGTTTGGGAGCGTTCGGGAAGGCGTGAGGGGCTTGGGGCGCGATACCCTGCTCCCAAAGGCCTTAGGCCTGGTTTGCTCTATGCCCACATGAATTGATTTCTGCTTCTCTTTCCACCAGCAGGCACCCCGGACGACACTGACTATGCCAGAGAAGGAACGACTGCAAGCATGCGCAACAACACAGGGCCCTGCTGGCCTCTGACCCTGGGCGAAAGGGGCGACCGGAGGAGGAGGAGGAGGAGGAGGAGGAGGAGGAGGAGCAGAAGAAGAGCAGCAGAAAAAGAAAGGGGGATAGAAAAAAAAAAACAAAAGCCAAGCCGTACGGAGGAGGAGGAGGAGGAGGAGGAGAAGAAGGAGCTGCAGCAGAAAAAGAAAGGGTCGAAAAAAATACAAATGCCAAGCAACAAAAGGCCTTCCCCCTCCCTTTTTGGGCCTGTACGATGGGTGGGCGGCCGGCTGCCATCACCAGATGCAAATCTCGCTGGAAACGGAGCATTGTGGGAAAGCCGTTCCGCACGATGCCACCCTGTGTCTCCAGTGCCACACAAGAGGGGCCAGCCGTGCTGTTCCTGAACCAACTCATACTTACCTGGCAGGGGAGACACCATGATCACTAAGGTGGTTCTCCCAGGGTGAGGCTCATCCATTGCACACCGGATGTGCTGACCCCTGCGATGTCCCCAAATGCGGGATACTCGACTGCATAATTTCTGGTAGTGGGGGACTGCGTTCGCGCTTTCCCCTGATCTTTGGTTTCAAAAAATAGAACAAAAAAAAATGACTTGTCGGCCTGCTGGTTGCTGTTGCTGCTCCAGGCCTGGCTGTCCTGCACTATGGAGCCCTGGCCTACAGATGGCATGCCTCATGCAAAGCCCTCTGCCGAAAGGGATGCTGGGAGATCACTGTCTCCCCACTCTGGAGGCTGGCCCAGGGAGGTGGCAGAAGGCCCCGTCTTGTCGGAAGGCCGGCCAGGCCCTGCAGCCTTTCCCAGGGCTGCAGGCCTGTCGCCCCTTCAGCCTCACCCTGGCCTTTGCGGGCTGCTAGCCTTGCCAAGCCCCCTCGGCCTGGGCCCGGCGAGGGCTCTGCCCGGCGAGGGGTCTGACCGCGTTTGGGAGCGTTCGTGAGGGGCTTGGGGCGCGATACCCTGCTCCCAAAGGCCTTAGGCCTGGTTTGCTCTATGCCCACATGAATTGATTTCTGCTTCTCTTTCCACCAGCAGGCACCCCGGACGACACTGACTATGCCAGAGAAGGAACGACTGCAAGCATGCGCAACAACACAGGGCCCTGCTGGCCTCTGACCCTGGGCGAAAGGGGCGACCGGAGGAGGAGGAGGAGGAGGAGGAGGAGGAGGAGGAGGATGAGGAGGAGGAGCAGAAGAAGAGCAGCAGAAAAAGAAAGGGGGATAGAAAAAAAAAAACAAAAGCCAAGCCGTACGGAGGAGGAGGAGGAGGAGGAGGAGAAGAAGGAGCTGCAGCAGAAAAAGAAAGGGTCGAAAAAAATACAAATGCCAAGCAACAAAAGGCCTTCCCCCTCCCTTTTTGGGCCTGTACGATGGGTGGGCGGCCGGCTGCCATCACCAGATGCAAATCTCGCTGGAAACTGAGCATTGTGGGAAAGCCGTTCCGCACGATGCCACCCTGTGTCTCCAGTGCCACACAAGAGGGGCCAGCCGTGCTGTTCCTGAACCAACTCATACTTACCTGGCAGGGGAGACACCATGATCACTAAGGTGGTTCTCCCAGGGTGAGGCTCATCCATTGCACACCGGATGTGCTGACCCCTGCGATGTCCCCAAATGCGGGATACTCGACTGCATAATTTCTGGTAGTGGGGGACTGCGTTCGCGCTTTCCCCTGATCTTTGGTTTCAAAAAATAGAACAAAAAAAAATGACTTGTCGGCCTGCTGGTTGCTGTTGCTGCTCCAGGCCTGGCTGTCCTGCACTATGGAGCCCTGGCCTACAGATGGCATGCCTCATGCAAAGCCCTCTGCCGAAAGGGATGCTGGGAGATCACTGTCTCCCCACTCTGGAGGCTGGCCCAGGGAGGTGGCAGAAGGCCCCGTCTTGTCGGAAGGCCGGCCAGGCCCTGCAGCCTTTCCCAGGGCTGCAGGCCTGTCGCCCCTTCACCCTCACCCTGGCCTTTGCGGGCTGCTAGCCTTGCCAAGCCCCCTCGGCCTGGGCCCGGCGAGGGCTCTGCCCGGCGAGGGGTCTGACCGCGTTTGGGAGCGTTCGGGAAGGCGTGAGGGGCTTGGGGCGCGATACCCTGCTCCCAAAGGCCTTAGGCCTGGTTTGCTCTATGCCCACATGAATTGATTTCTGCTTCTCTTTCCACCAGCAGGCACCCCGGACGACACTGACTATGCCAGAGAAGGAACGACTGCAAGCATGCGCAACAACACAGGGCCCTGCTGGCCTCTGACCCTGGGCGAAAGGGGCGACCGGAGGAGGAGGAGGAGGAGGAGGAGCAGAAGAAGAGCAGCAGAAAAAGAAAGGGGGATAGAAAAAAAAAAACAAAAGCCAAGCCGTACGGAGGAGGAGGAGGAGGAGGAGGAGAAGAAGGAGCTGCAGCAGAAAAAGAAAGGGTCGAAAAAAATACAAATGCCAAGCAACAAAAGGCCTTCCCCCTCCCTTTTTGGGCCTGTACGATGGGTGGGCGGCCGGCTGCCATCACCAGATGCAAATCTCGCTGGAAACGGAGCATTGTGGGAAAGCCGTTCCGCACGATGCCACCCTGTGTCTCCAGTGCCACACAAGAGGGGCCAGCCGTGCTGTTCCTGAACCAACTCATACTTACCTGGCAGGGGAGACACCATGATCACTAAGGTGGTTCTCCCAGGGTGAGGCTCATCCATTGCACACCGGATGTGCTGACCCCTGCGATGTCCCCAAATGCGGGATACTCGACTGCATAATTTCTGGTAGTGGGGGACTGCGTTCGCGCTTTCCCCTGATCTTTGGTTTCAAAAAATAGAACAAAAAAAAATGACTTGTCGGCCTGCTGGTTGCTGTTGCTGCTCCAGGCCTGGCTGTCCTGCACTATGGAGCCCTGGCCTACAGATGGCATGCCTCATGCAAAGCCCTCTGCCGAAAGGGATGCTGGGAGATCACTGTCTCCCCACTC
This sequence comes from Ambystoma mexicanum, assembly GCF_040938575.1. NCBI lineage: Eukaryota > Metazoa > Chordata > Amphibia > Caudata > Ambystomatidae > Ambystoma > Ambystoma mexicanum. The sequence continues at coordinate 484,834,979 of NC_090935.1, read as the reverse complement.
TGGAGGCTGGCCCAGGGAGGTGGCAGAAGGCCCCGTCTTGTCGGAAGGCCGGCCAGGCCCTGCAGCCTTTCCCAGGGCTGCAGGCCTGTCGCCCCTTCAGCCTCACCCTGGCCTTTGCGGGCTGCTAGCCTTGCCAAGCCCCCTCGGCCTGGGCCCGGCGAGGGGTCTGACCGCGTTTGGGAGCGTTCGGGAAGGCGTGAGGGGCTTGGGGCGCGATACCCTGCTCCCAAAGGCCTTAGGCCTGGTTTGCTCTATGCCCACATGAATTGATTTCTGCTTCTCTTTCCACCAGCAGGCACCCCGGACGACACTGACTATGCCAGAGAAGGAACGACTGCAAGCATGCGCAACAACACAGGGCCCTGCTGGCCTCTGACCCTGGGCGAAAGGGGCGACCGGAGGAGGAGGAGGAGGAGGAGGAGGAGGAGGAGCAGAAGAAGAGCAGCAGAAAAAGAAAGGGGGATAGAAAAAACAAAACAAAAGCCAAGCCGTACGGAGGAGGAGGAGGAGGAGAAGAAGGAGCTGCAGCAGAAAAAGAAAGGGTCGAAAAAAATACAAATGCCAAGCAACAAAAGGCCTTCCCCCTCCCTTTTTGGGCCTGTACGATGGGTGGGCGGCCGGCTGCCATCACCAGATGCAAATCTCGCTGGAAACGGAGCATTGTGGGAAAGCCGTTCCGCACGATGCCACCCTGTGTCTCCAGTGCCACACAAGAGGGGCCAGCCGTGCTGTTCCTGAACCAACTCATACTTACCTGGCAGGGGAGACACCATGATCACTAAGGTGGTTCTCCCAGGGTGAGGTTCATCCATTGCACACCGGATGTGCTGACCCCTGCGATGTCCCCAAATGCGGGATACTCGACTGCATAATTTCTGGTAGTGGGGGACTGCGTTCGCGCTTTCCCCTGATCTTTGGTTTCAAAAAATAGAACAAAAAAAAATGACTTGTCGGCCTGCTGGTTGCTGTTGCTGCTCCAGGCCTGGCTGTCCTGCACTATGGAGCCCTGGCCTACAGATGGCATGCCTCATGCAAAGCCCTCTGCCGAAAGGGATGCTGGGAGATCACTGTCTCCCCACTCTGGAGGCTGGCCCAGGGAGGTGGCAGAAGGCCCCGTCTTGTCGGAAGGCCGGCCAGGCCCTGCAGCCTTTCCCAGGGCTGCAGGCCTGTCGCCCCTTCAGCCTCACCCTGGCCTTTGCGGGCTGCTAGCCTTGCCAAGCCCCCTCGGCCTGGGCCCGGCGAGGGCTCTGCCCGGCGAGGGGTCTGACCGCGTTTGGGAGCGTTCGGGAAGGCGTGAGGGGCTTGGGGCGCGATACCCTGCTCCCAAAGGCCTTAGGCCTGGTTTGCTCTATGCCCACATGAATTGATTTCTGCTTCTCTTTCCACCAGCAGGCACCCCGGACGACACTGACTATGCCAGAGAAGGAACGACTGCAAGCATGCGCAACAACACAGGGCCCTGCTGGCCTCTGACCCTGGGCGAAAGGGGCGACCGGAGGAGGAGGAGGAGGAGGAGGAGGAGGAGGAGGAGGAGGAGCAGAAGAAGAGCAGCAGAAAAAGAAAGGGGGATAGAAAAAAAAAAACAAAAGCCAAGCCGTACGGAGGAGGAGGAGGAGGAGGAGGAGAAGAAGGAGCTGCAGCAGAAAAAGAAAGGGTCGAAAAAAATACAAATGCCAAGCAACAAAAGGCCTTCCCCCTCCCTTTTTGGGCCTGTACGATGGGTGGGCGGCCGGCTGCCATCACCAGATGCAAATCTCGCTGGAAACGGAGCATTGTGGGAAAGCCGTTCCGCACGATGCCACCCTGTGTCTCCAGTGCCACACAAGAGGGGCCAGCCGTGCTGTTCCTGAACCAACTCATACTTACCTGGCAGGGGAGACACCATGATCACTAAGGTGGTTCTCCCAGGGTGAGGCTCATCCATTGCACACCGGATGTGCTGACCCCTGCGATGTCCCCAAATGCGGGATACTCGACTGCATAATTTCTGGTAGTGGGGGACTGCGTTCGCGCTTTCCCCTGATCTTTGGTTTCAAAAAATAGAACAAAAAAAAATGACTTGTCGGCCTGCTGGTTGCTGTTGCTGCTCCAGGCCTGGCTGTCCTGCACTATGGAGCCCTGGCCTACAGATGGCATGCCTCATGCAAAGCCCTCTGCCGAAAGGGATGCTGGGAGATCACTGTCTCCCCACTCTGGAGGCTGGCCCAGGGAGGTGGCAGAAGGCCCCGTCTTGTCGGAAGGCCGGCCAGGCCCTGCAGCCTTTCCCAGGGCTGCAGGCCTGTCGCCCCTTCAGCCTCACCCTGGCCTTTGCGGGCTGCTAGCCTTGCCAAGCCCCCTCGGCCTGGGCCCGGCGAGGGCTCTGCCCGGCGAGGGGTCTGACCGCGTTTGGGAGCGTTCGGGAAGGCGTGAGGGGCTTGGGGCGCGATACCCTGCTCCCAAAGGCCTTAGGCCTGGTTTGCTCTATGCCCACATGAATTGATTTCTGCTTCTCTTTCCACCAGCAGGCACCCCGGACGACACTGACTATGCCAGAGAAGGAACGACTGCAAGCATGCGCAACAACACAGGGCCCTGCTGGCCTCTGACCCTGGGCGAAAGGGGCGACCGGAGGAGGAGGAGGAGGAGGAGGAGGAGGAGGAGGAGGAGGAGGAGCAGAAGAAGAGCAGCAGAAAAAGAAAGGGGGATAGAAAAAAAAAAACAAAAGCCAAGCCGTACGGAGGAGGAGGAGGAGGAGGAGGAGAAGAAGGAGCTGCAGCAGAAAAAGAAAGGGTCGAAAAAAATACAAATGCCAAGCAACAAAAGGCCTTCCCCCTCCCTTTTTGGGCCTGTACGATGGGTGGGCGGCCGGCTGCCATCACCAGATGCAAATCTCGCTGGAAACGGAGCATTGTGGGAAAGCCGTTCCGCACGATGCCACCCTGTGTCTCCAGTGCCACACAAGAGGGGCCAGCCGTGCTGTTCCTGAACCAACTCATACTTACCTGGCAGGGGAGACACCATGATCACTAAGGTGGTTCTCCTAGGGTGAGGCTCATCCATTGCACACCGGATGTGCTGACCCCTGCGATGTCCCCAAATGCGGGATACTCGACTGCATAATTTCTGGTAGTGGGGGACTGCGTTCGCGCTTTCCCCTGATCTTTGGTTTCAAAAAATAGAACAAAAAAAAATGACTTGTCGGCCTGCTGGTTGCTGTTGCTGCTCCAGGCCTGGCTGTCCTGCACTATGGAGCCCTGGCCTACAGATGGCATGCCTCATGCAAAGCCCTCTGCCGAAAGGGATGCTGGGAGATCACTGTCTCCCCACTCTGGAGGCTGGCCCAGGGAGGTGGCAGAAGGCCCCGTCTTGTCGGAAGGCCGGCCAGGCCCTGCAGCCTTTCCCAGGGCTGCAGGCCTGTCGCCCCTTCAGCCTCACCCTGGCCTTTGCGGGCTGCTAGCCTTGCCAAGCCCCCTCGGCCTGGGCCCGGCGAGGGCTCTGCCCGGCGAGGGGTCTGACCGCGTTTGGGAGCGTTCGGGAAGGCGTGAGGGGCTTGGGGCGCGATACCCTGCTCCCAAAGGCCTTAGGCCTGGTTTGCTCTATGCCCACATGAATTGATTTCTGCTTCTCTTTCCACCAGCAGGCACCCCGGACGACACTGACTATGCCAGAGAAGGAACGACTGCAAGCATGCGCAACAACACAGGGCCCTGCTGGCCTCTGACCCTGGGCGAAAGGGGCGACCGGAGGAGGAGGAGGAGGAGGAGGAGGAGGAGCAGAAGAAGAGCAGCAGAAAAAGAAAGGGGGATAGAAAAAAAAAAACAAAAGCCAAGCCGTACGGAGGAGGAGGAGGAGGAGGAGGAGAAGAAGGAGCTGCAGCAGAAAAAGAAAGGGTCGAAAAAAATACAAATGCCAAGCAACAAAAGGCCTTCCCCCTCCCTTTTTGGGCCTGTACGATGGGTGGGCGGCCGGCTGCCATCACCAGATGCAAATCTCGCTGGAAACGGAGCATTGTGGGAAAGCCGTTCCGCACGATGCCACCCTGTGTCTCCAGTGCCACACAAGAGGGGCCAGCCGTGCTGTTCCTGAACCAACTCATACTTACCTGGCAGGGGAGACACCATGATCACTAAGGTGGTTCTCCCAGGGTGAGGCTCATCCATTGCACACCGGATGTGCTGACCCCTGCGATGTCCCCAAATGCGGGATACTCGACTGCATAATTTCTGGTAGTGGGGGACTGCGTTCGCGCTTTCCCCTGATCTTTGGTTTCAAAAAATAGAACAAAAAAAAATGACTTGTCGGCCTGCTGGTTGCTGTTGCTGCTCCAGGCCTGGCTGTCCTGCACTATGGAGCCCTGGCCTACAGATGGCATGCCTCATGCAAAGCCCTCTGCCGAAAGGGATGCTGGGAGATCACTGTCTCCCCACTCTGGAGGCTGGCCCAGGGAGGTGGCAGAAGGCCCCGTCTTGTCGGAAGGCCGGCCAGGCCCTGCAGCCTTTCCCAGGGCTGCAGGCCTGTCGCCCCTTCAGCCTCACCCTGGCCTTTGCGGGCTGCTAGCCTTGCCAAGCCCCCTCGGCCTGGGCCCGGCGAGGGCTCTGCCCGGCGAGGGGTCTGACCGCGTTTGGGAGCGTTCGGGAAGGCGTGAGGGGCTTGGGGCGCGATACCCTGCTCCCAAAGGCCTTAGGCCTGGTTTGCTCTATGCCCACATGAATTGATTTCTGCTTCTCTTTCCACCAGCAGGCACCCCGGACGACACTGACTATGCCAGAGAAGGAACGACTGCAAGCATGCGCAACAACACAGGGCCCTGCTGGCCTCTGACCCTGGGCGAAAGGGGCGACCGGAGGAGGAGGAGGAGGAGGAGGAGGAGGAGGAGGAGGAGGAGGAGCAGAAGAAGAGCAGCAGAAAAAGAAAGGGGGATAGAAAAAAAAAAACAAAAGCCAAGCCGTACGGAGGAGGAGGAGGAGGAGGAGAAGAAGGAGCTGCAGCAGAAAAAGAAAGGGTCGAAAAAAATACAAATGCCAAGCAACAAAAGGCCTTCCCCCTCCCTTTTTGGGCCTGTACGATGGGTGGGCGGCCGGCTGCCATCACCAGATGCAAATCTCGCTGGAAACTGAGCATTGTGGGAAAGCCGTTCCGCACGATGCCACCCTGTGTCTCCAGTGCCACACAAGAGGGGCCAGCCGTGCTGTTCCTGAACCAACTCATACTTACCTGGCAGGGGAGACACCATGATCACTAAGGTGGTTCTCCCAGGGTGAGGCTCATCCATTGCACACCGGATGTGCTGACCCCTGCGATGTCCCCAAATGCGGGATACTCGACTGCATAATTTCTGGTAGTGGGGGACTGCGTTCGCGCTTTCCCCTGATCTTTGGTTTCAAAAAATAGAACAAAAAAAAATGACTTGTCGGCCTGCTGGTTGCTGTTGCTGCTCCAGGCCTGGCTGTCCTGCACTATGGAGCCCTGGCCTACAGATGGCATGCCTCATGCAAAGCCCTCTGCCGAAAGGGATGCTGGGAGATCACTGTCTCCCCACTCTGGAGGCTGGCCCAGGGAGGTGGCAGAAGGCCCCGTCTTGTCGGAAGGCCGGCCAGGCCCTGCAGCCTTTCCCAGGGCTGCAGGCCTGTCGCCCCTTCAGCCTCACCCTGGCCTTTGCGGGCTGCTAGCCTTGCCAAGCCCCCTCGGCCTGGGCCCGGCGAGGGCTCTGCCCGGCGAGGGGTCTGACCGCGTTTGGGAGCGTTCGGGAAGGCGTGAGGGGCTTGGGGCGCGATACCCTGCTCCCAAAGGCCTTAGGCCTGGTTTGCTCTATGCCCACATGAATTGATTTCTGCTTCTCTTTCCACCAGCAGGCACCCCGGACGACACTGACTATGCCAGAGAAGGAACGACTGCAAGCATGCGCAACAACACAGGGCCCTGCTGGCCTCTGACCCTGGGCGAAAGGGGCGACCGGAGGAGGAGGAGGAGGAGGAGGAGGAGCAGAAGAAGAGCAGCAGAAAAAGAAAGGGGGATAGAAAAAAAAAAACAAAAGCCAAGCCGTACGGAGGAGGAGGAGGAGGAGGAGGAGAAGAAGGAGCTGCAGCAGAAAAAGAAAGGGTCGAAAAAAATACAAATGCCAAGCAACAAAAGGCCTTCCCCCTCCCTTTTTGGGCCTGTACGATGGGTGGGCGGCCGGCTGCCATCACCAGATGCAAATCTCGCTGGAAACGGAGCATTGTGGGAAAGCCGTTCCGCACGATGCCACCCTGTGTCTCCAGTGCCACACAAGAGGGGCCAGCCGTGCTGTTCCTGAACCAACTCATACTTACCTGGCAGGGGAGACACCATGATTACTAAGGTGGTTCTCCCAGGGTGAGGCTCATCCATTGCACACCGGATGTGCTGACCCCTGCGATGTCCCCAAATGCGGGATACTCGACTGCATAATTTCTGGTAGTGGGGGACTGCGTTCGCGCTTTCCCCTGATCTTTGGTTTCAAAAAATAGAACAAAAAAAAATGACTTGTCGGCCTGCTGGTTGCTGTTGCTGCTCCAGGCCTGGCTGTCCTGCACTATGGAGCCCTGGCCTACAGATGGCATGCCTCATGCAAAGCCCTCTGCCGAAAGGGATGCTGGGAGATCACTGTCTCCCCACTCTGGAGGCTGGCCCAGGGAGGTGGCAGAAGGCCCCGTCTTGTCGGAAGGCCGGCCAGGCCCTGCAGCCTTTCCCAGGGCTGCAGGCCTGTCGCCCCTTCAGCCTCACCCTGGCCTTTGCGGGCTGCTAGCCTTGCCAAGCCCCCTCGGCCTGGGCCCGGCGAGGGCTCTGCCCGGCGAGGGGTCTGACCGCGTTTGGGAGCGTTCGGGAAGGCGTGAGGGGCTTGGGGCGCGATACCCTGCTCCCAAAGGCCTTAGGCCTGGTTTGCTCTATGCCCACATGAATTGATTTCTGCTTCTCTTTCCACCAGCAGGCACCCCGGACGACACTGACTATGCCAGAGAAGGAACGACTGCAAGCATGCGCAACAACACAGGGCCCTGCTGGCCTCTGACCCTGGGCGAAAGGGGCGACCGGAGGAGGAGGAGGAGGAGGAGGAGGAGGAGGAGCAGAAGAAGAGCAGCAGAAAAAGAAAGGGGGATAGAAAAAAAAAAACAAAAGCCAAGCCGTACGGAGGAGGAGGAGGAGGAGGAGAAGAAGGAGCTGCAGCAGAAAAAGAAAGGGTCGAAAAAAATACAAATGCCAAGCAACAAAAGGCCTTCCCCCTCCCTTTTTGGGCCTGTACGATGGGTGGGCGGCCGGCTGCCATCACCAGATGCAAATCTCGCTGGAAACTGAGCATTGTGGGAAAGCCGTTCCGCACGATGCCACCCTGTGTCTCCAGTGCCACACAAGAGGGGCCAGCCGTGCTGTTCCTGAACCAACTCATACTTACCTGGCAGGGGAGACACCATGATCACTAAGGTGGTTCTCCCAGGGTGAGGCTCATCCATTGCACACCGGATGTGCTGACCCCTGCGATGTCCCCAAATGCGGGATACTCGACTGCATAATTTCTGGTAGTGGGGGACTGCGTTCGCGCTTTCCCCTGATCTTTGGTTTCAAAAAATAGAACAAAAAAAAATGACTTGTCGGCCTGCTGGTTGCTGTTGCTGCTCCAGGCCTGGCTGTCCTGCACTATGGAGCCCTGGCCTACAGATGGCATGCCTCATGCAAAGCCCTCTGCCGAAAGGGATGCTGGGAGATCACTGTCTCCCCACTCTGGAGGCTGGCCCAGGGAGGTGGCAGAAGGCCCCGTCTTGTCGGAAGGCCGGCCAGGCCCTGCAGCCTTTCCCAGGGCTGCAGGCCTGTCGCCCCTTCAGCCTCACCCTGGCCTTTGCGGGCTGCTAGCCTTGCCAAGCCCCCTCGGCCTGGGCCCGGCGAGGGCTCTGCCCGGCGAGGGGTCTGACCGCGTTTGGGAGCGTTCGGGAAGGCGTGAGGGGCTTGGGGCGCGATACCCTGCTCCCAAAGGCCTTAGGCCTGGTTTGCTCTATGCCCACATGAATTGATTTCTGCTTCTCTTTCCACCAGCAGGCACCCCGGACGACACTGACTATGCCAGAGAAGGAACGACTGCAAGCATGCGCAACAACACAGGGCCCTGCTGGCCTCTGACCCTGGGCGAAAGGGGCGACCGGAGGAGGAGGAGGAGGAGGAGGAGGAGGAGGAGGAGGAGGAGGAGCAGAAGAAGAGCAGCAGAAAAAGAAAGGGGGATAGAAAAAAAAAAACAAAAGCCAAGCCGTACGGAGGAGGAGGAGGAGGAGGAGAAGAAGGAGCTGCAGCAGAAAAAGAAAGGGTCGAAAAAAATACAAATGCCAAGCAACAAAAGGCCTTCCCCCTCCCTTTTTGGGCCTGTACGATGGGTGGGCGGCCGGCTGCCATCACCAGATGCAAATCTCGCTGGAAACGGAGCATTGTGGGAAAGCCGTTCCGCACGATGCCACCCTGTGTCTCCAGTGCCACACAAGAGGGGCCAGCCGTGCTGTTCCTGAACCAACTCATACTTACCTGGCAGGGGAGACACCATGATCACTAAGGTGGTTCTCCCAGGGTGAGGCTCATCCATTGCACACCGGATGTGCTGACCCCTGCGATGTCCCCAAATGCGGGATACTCGACTGCATAATTTCTGGTAGTGGGGGACTGCGTTCGCGCTATCCCCTGATCTTTGGTTTCAAAAAATAGAACAAAAAAAAATGACTTGTCGGCCTGCTGGTTGCTGTTGCTGCTCCAGGCCTGGCTGTCCTGCACTATGGAGCCCTGGCCTACAGATGGCATGCCTCATGCAAAGCCCTCTGCCGAAAGGGATGCTGGGAGATCACTGTCTCCCCACTCTGGAGGCTGGCCCAGGGAGGTGGCAGAAGGCCCCGTCTTGTCGGAAGGCCGGCCAGGCCCTGCAGCCTTTCCCAGGGCTGCAGGCCTGTCGCCCCTTCAGCCTCACCCTGGCCTTTGCGGGCTGCTAGCCTTGCCAAGCCCCCTCGGCCTGGGCCCGGCGAGGGCTCTGCCCGGCGAGGGGTCTGACCGCGTTTGGGAGCGTTCGGGAAGGCGTGAGGGGCTTGGGGCGCGATACCCTGCTCCCAAAGGCCTTAGGCCTGGTTTGCTCTATGCCCACATGAATTGATTTCTGCTTCTCTTTCCACCAGCAGGCACCCCGGACGACACTGACTATGCCAGAGAAGGAACGACTGCAAGCATGCGCAACAACACAGGGCCCTGCTGGCCTCTGACCCTGGGCGAAAGGGGGGACCGGAGGAGGAGGAGGAGGAGGAGCAGAAGAAGAGCAGCAGAAAAAGAAAGGGGGATAGAAAAAAAAAAACAAAAGCCAAGCCGTACGGAGGAGGAGGAGGAGGAGGAGAAGAAGGAGCTGCAGCAGAAAAAGAAAGGGTCGAAAAAAATACAAATGCCAAGCAACAAAAGGCCTTCCCCCTCCCTTTTTGGGCCTGTACGATGGGTGGGCGGCCGGCTGCCATCACCAGATGCAAATCTCGCTGGAAACGGAGCATTGTGGGAAAGCCGTTCCGCACGATGCCACCCTGTGTCTCCAGTGCCACACAAGAGGGGCCAGCCGTGCTGTTCCTGAACCAACTCATACTTACCTGGCAGGGGAGACACCATGATCACATGGTTCTTTCTTGGCCTGCATTCCCTAAGGAGCTGCAATTAGCTGATGAGCTAAAAAAAACGGCACTTTTAAGTGCTTTTGGAGCGTTCGTTTTTGCCGCGAATTTCGGGACCTGCGACGGGAGAAACAGAAGAAGGACTACCGCGACGTCGAGATGGCTGGACAACTGACCCCCGGGATGAAGAACACCATCCGGATGAAGAGGAAACCAGATGCGGACGGCAGCATACCCCAGCTGAGCAGGGAGACCTTCTCCAGGCTGATGCTCACAGGCCTGGGCTTTGCCCCCTCCGAGGTCTGGTGTCTGCAGGTGTTCCCAGCATCAGGGACATACCTGGTCACCATGGCCTCAGGGGAAAGCTGCCGCCGCTACTGGACCATGTGCTGGAGCAGAAGAGAGGAGAAGCCCTTTGCAGACTTCTCTATGGAATGCCAGCAGCAGATGGGAGTGAAGAAGATGACCGTGCACATTTACAACCCCCACGTGCATGTGCAGGATGTCACCACCTTCCTCCGCAGGCACTGCACACTGCTGAAAGACCCCGTGAGGTCTTTAGACAGCAATGGAATCTGGGATGGAAAGTGGCACGTCACGGCCAAGCTGCCGGAAGACCCGGGAGCAACGGACGGGACCCGCCACCCCCCATCCAGCTTCGCCATTGGCAGGGACGCTGGATACCTGTATTACGCTGGGCAGCCGAGGCTCTGCAACAGGTGTGGCAAGCCGGGCCACACGGGCAGGGACTGCGCCGCCCTAACATGCAGGAACTGTAAGCAAGAGGGACACACAGCCAAGGACTGCACGATGGAGGTAGCTTGCAACCTCTGCGGGCAGGAAGGCCACCGCTTTAGGGACTGCCCCAGCAGGGCCAGATCCTACGCAGAGGCAACAGCCCCCCATGAGAAGAGGCGCCACAGGAGGCACCTCCTACTGCGGCCCAAAGGAAGGACAAAAAAGAGGGCAAACCTAAGGTGACCAAGCCGGCCGCCACACCAGAGGAAGCCCAGGACCGTGAAACAGACCCCGCACTCAGCACCATACCAGAGACCAGCGAGACACAACAGCTGGTTCTCCAGCCCAACGCTGAGGACGCAGAGGGGGGTCCTTGGACCAAAGTGGATTCAAACAGCAGAAAGAGGAGGCTAAAGGAGTCCTCCGACACTATGCAGGGGGCGCCCAAAAAACCCCTCAGCACCAGCAACAGCTTCGACCCACTGGGGGTTGAGGCAGAGCAAGAGGAAATGGAGATGAGAGGGGACCAAGTCACTCTGGTCCTGCAGGAAATGAGGTTCATGGCCGATCAAATGGCCTCATCCCCCCTCCCGCAGGAGGCAGAAGAAGAAGCAGAGGACATGGAGAGCGAGGTCGAAGAACAAATTGGAGGAACCCAGGCAAGGATGACAACAGCCCAGCCGGGCGCCGAGGCAGAGAGCACCAAAGCAATGCAGACAGGCGGAGCAGCACCAGAACAGCACCACACAGCAACCGCAGAGGGTCCGGTCCTGGAGCCGCAGCGAGAGGGTGGACAGCCTGGTATGTAGCTCTGCCCTGTGAGTAAAACCAATATGCCATGAACTGAATTTTATTAGTTTAAGCTAAACCTTTAAACATTATTATGGCTATTTCATTATTTTCCATAAATGTGAGAAGCGTTAAGGACAAGAGCAGATGCGCTAGCACCCTGAGTTTTTTGGCTAGCCAGAATAGTGATGTTTATTTTCTATCGGAATGTGCCATCCCTTATTCCCAGTCCTACAGACACCTGGAGGACCAGTGGACTCTAGGCCCCTCATATTGGTCAGGGGGGAACAGCACTAGGGCTACAGGTGTAGCCATCTTAGTCAGAGGGAAGCGTTTCACGGCCGACTCCGTCACCGAGCTTGAATGCGGCAGAGCTCTTGTCGTTGACGGCTCGTGGGCGGGGGAGCCGGTGAGGCTCATGGCTGTGTACGCCCCCTCAGATGTAGATGAGCGGATGGAAATTCTCCAGCGCCTGAGGCCACTGCTGGTCACCACCAGAACAATATTGATGGGTGGGGATTTTAATTGTGTCTTGAAAGAGGGAGGACGCATAGGTCTGAGGGCGGGTTCTGGGTGGATGGATGCCGCAGCAAAGCTCCTGGCGGAGATGGTGCACGAGGCATCCTTGAAAGATGTAATAGGGTCAATGGGGCCTAACGGCAGGAACTTCTCCTGGAGCTCCCCAGATGGCTCCCTGCACTCTAGGATAGACTTTGTCTTCACCTCCCAAACAGTGAGGGGGGGACAGAGTACTATGATACCTGTCCACTTCTCTGACCATCGAGCTATCCACTTCCAGGGTGAACTGACGGGCAAGTTCCTAGCAGGACCGGGAGCCTGGAAGTTGAACAGCTCCCTGCTGAGAGAAGAGAGACTGGAAGCCGACCTAAGGGAGATGTACAGGTCATGGCAGGAAATGAAGGATGGCTTCCAGTCGACAGGGGAGTGGTGGGAATGGGTCAAGGGAAAGGTCCAAGATTTTTTTAAGAATGCGGGGAGGAGGAAAGCTCAGGGGAGGAAGAGGGAGTGTAAAAAACTGCAGCGAGAGCTACAGGAGCTGCACGACCTCCAACTCAAGGGATGGGACGTAAGGGTTCCCCTGGAGGAAGTCAAGAAAGGGCTGAGCCAGCACTTTCGGGATGAGTCCAGGGGCATCATCTTCCGGTCCAAAGTGGAGAACCTGGAAAAGGGGGAGAAATGCAACTCCTTCTTCTTCAGGAAAGTCTACGCTGCGCACACCCCTCTGGTTGAACTGCGCGACAAGGAGGGAAAACTCTGTAACTCAAGGGATGGCATAATGAAGGTGGCGACTGACTTTTATGGGGACCTCTATGCGGAGAAGAGGTCAGTGGGACACCAGGCAGAAAAGTTTCTGTCGGGTATCCCAAGAACGGTCTCCCCAGCAGCGCAAGCCGCACTGAATGCTCCCCTCACACTGCAGGAGCTGCACCTTGCGACCAAATCTTTCAAGACAGGCAAAACACCGGGAAGTGACGGTCTCCCAGCCGAATTTTACGTCACTATGTGGGACATAGTAGGACCAGACCTACTCGAGGTGTACAAAGAGATGGTCGCAGGTGGTAGCATGCCTCAGTCTATGAGAGAAAGTATCATCACGCTCTTGTACAAACGGAAGGGAGAGAAGTGTGACCTCAAGAACTGGAGGCCCATCTCTCTCCTAAACGTGGACTACAAGATTCTGGCAAAGACAATGGCGACTAGACTCAGGGGTGCTATCGGTGAGATTGTCCACCCCGACCAGACCTGTGGGGTCCCTGGACGTAGGGTCGCTGACAGCCTCGCCCTGATCAGGGACACAATCCAGTATGTCACGGACCGCAAGGTTCGGGCAGCGCTGGTGTGCCTTGACCAGGAGAAGGCCTTCGACCGCGTCTCCCATGAATTCATGGACAGGGTACTCAGAGGGTTTGGGCTGGGGGAATTCTTCTGCAGTTATGTTAGAGTAATGTATAAAGACATATTCAGTTCAGTCATGGTGAATGGTTGGAAAACAGACCCCTTTCCAGTAAAGTCTGGGGTTAGGCAGGGCTGTCCTCTCTCGCCCCCTCTGTTTGTTTGCATTATAGAGCTCTTGGCGGAGTACATCCGGAATAACCCAGACATCAGAGGCATCCCGGCACCAGGAGACGCGAGAAGAGAGGTGAAGTGTTCTCTCTACATGGATGATGTCACCCTCTTCTGTGCAGACAGTCCATCGGTGTCAGAGCTTCTGAGGACCTGCGAAGACTTTGGCCAGGCATCGGGCGCAAAGATAAATGCAGCAAAATCCCAAACCATGCTGTTTGGACACTGGGATAGCAACCAGGAGCCCCTTCCCTTCCCAATCGAGAAGGATTTCATCAAGATCCTTGGGGTCTGGTATGGGAAGGAGGGGGCAGCGCTGAAAAGCTGGAAGGAATGCCTGGCCAAGGTCAAACAGAAACTGGGTCTCTGGAGTCTCCGCAAACTGAGCATGGAAGGGAAGGCTCTGGTGCTGAGAAATGATGCGCTGCCTGTCCTGCAGTATGTGGCCCAAGCGTGGCCCCTCCAAGCCAGAGAAGCGCGGACCATCAACGCCATGGTCTTCCACTTTGTCTGGGGCTCAAAGATGGACAGAGTTAAGAGATCATCCATGTACAAGGAACCGCGCAAAGGAGGGAAAGGAATCCCGGACCTCCCTACAAGACTGCGGGCCTGCTTCGCCTGCACCTGCGTCAGGATTTCCCTGGGCAACGCCAACAAGACCCACTCAGCCTACCTCCTTTTCCGCTTCTTCCTCACACCAACATGGAGGAGGCTAGGCTGGGACAAGTGGGAAAACAGGGCCCCGTACAACTGGACGCTCCCTTGGTACTACAGGGAGATGGAAAAGTTCATCGCAGATTTTGGCCTTCAGGGGGTGGTGCCTGCATTGTGGAACCCAAGGACAATCCACAACCTGATCCGGTCCCAAGACACCACAGATCCCATTGAGGACTTTCCAGCGGCCACAGTTACCCAGGTGTGGGAAAATGTGGCATCAAACAAACTCCTGAATATTCACAAGGACATCGCCTGGCTGACGGTGAGGGGGGCACTATCTGTGCGAGCATTCATGAACAGACGGGGCCTCTGCCCACACAGGAGCTGCCCAAGGGGGTGCCCGGCAGAGGAAACAGCGTACCACCTCTTCTGGGCATGCCCCTTTGCAAGGAAACTGCGCAGGGCCCTGAACACTGAGTTGAGTGCTCACATCCCGCCCCAAGACATTATACAACAGTCTGTGCTGTATGGACTCTTTGCACAGACCCACACAGTAGAGGCAATACAGAACGGCTGGAGGATCCTCTGCTGCATGAAGGACATTCTCCTCTACGCAAGGAAACGCCTGGTCCTCAATGATGAACTGCTGACAACCGAAGCCTGCCGCAGGATGGTACACAGCCTGCTAAGAGACTATGAAATCAAGGACAGCCTGGAAGATGGGGGCCCTGAGTAAAACCCCCAGCCCAGGCAATCATCCAAAAATAAAATAAAGAAAAAGGGAACTCCTTGCCTACTCAGGCAAAACACGAACACTTTGTAAACCACAGACTCTGAACAGAAAATATATATGTACCCACCCAAAATGCCCAAAGTAAAATTGAAACTACCCCTTCTGCTTTGAGGGGGGAATGTAATTGCCACACAAGTCTTCTTATTGAATTGAATTTATTACCCTTGTATCATCTTTAAGCACTTAATAAAGATATTTTTACAAAAAAAAAAAAAAAGGTGGTTCTCCCAGGGTGAGGCTCATCCATTGCACACCGGATGTGCTGACCCCTGCTATGTCCCCAAATGCAGGATACTCGACTGCATAATTTCTGGTAGTGGGGGACTGCGTTCGCGCTTTCCCCTGATCTTTGGTTTCAAAAAATAGAACAAAAAAAAATGACTTGTCGGCCTGCTGGTTGCTGTTGCTGCTCCAGGCCTGGCTGTCCTGCACTATGGAGCCCTGGCCTACAGATGGCATGCCTCATGCAAAGCCCTCTGCCGAAAGGGATGCTGGGAGATCACTGTCTCCCCACTCCGGAGGCTGGCCCAGGGAGGTGGCAGAAGGCCCCGTCTTGTCGGAAGGCCGGCCAGGCCCTGCAGCCTTTCCCAGGGCTGCAGGCCTGTCGCCCCTTCAGCCTCACCCTGGCCTTTGCGGGCTGCTAGCCTTGCCAAGCCCCCTCGGCCTGGGCCTGGCGAGGGCTCTGCCCGGCGAGGGGTCTGACCGCGTTTGGGAGCGTTCGGGAAGGCGTGAGGGGCTTGGGGCGCGATACCCTGCTCCCAAAGGCCTTAGGCCTGGTTTGCTCTATGCCCACATGAATTGATTTCTGCTTCTCTTTCCACCAGCAGGCACCCCGGACGACACTGACTATGCCAGAGAAGGAACGACTGCAAGCATGCGCAACAACACAGGGCCCTGCTGGCCTCTGACCCTGGGCGAAAGGGGGGACCGGAGGAGGAGGAGGAGGAGGAGCAGAAGAAGAGCAGCAGAAAAAGAAAGGGGGATAGAAAAAAAAAAACAAAAGCCAAGCCGTACGGAGGAGGAGGAGGAGGAGGAGAAGAAGGAGCTGCAGCAGAAAAAGAAAGGGTCGAAAAAAATACAAATGCCAAGCAACAAAAGGCCTTCCCCCTCCCTTTTTGGGCCTGTACGATGGGTGGGCGGCCGGCTGCCATCACCAGATGCAAATCTCGCTGGAAACGGAGCATTGTGGGAAAGCCGTTCCGCACGATGCCACCCTGTGTCTCCAGTGCCACACAAGAGGGGCCAGCCGTGCTGTTCCTGAACCAACTCATACTTACCTGGCAGGGGAGACACCATGATCACATGGTTCTTTCTTGGCCTGCATTCCCTAAGGAGCTGCAATTAGCTGATGAGCTAAAAAAAACGGCACTTTTAAGTGCTTTTGGAGCGTTCGTTTTTGCCGCGAATTTCGGGACCTGCGACGGGAGAAACAGAAGAAGGACTACCGCGACGTCGAGATGGCTGGACAACTGACCCCCGGGATGAAGAACACCATCCGGATGAAGAGGAAACCAGATGCGGACGGCAGCATACCCCAGCTGAGCAGGGAGACCTTCTCCAGGCTGATGCTCACAGGCCTGGGCTTTGCCCCCTCCGAGGTCTGGTGTCTGCAGGTGTTCCCAGCATCAGGGACATACCTGGTCACCATGGCCTCAGGGGAAAGCTGCCGCCGCTACTGGACCATGTGCTGGAGCAGAAGAGAGGAGAAGCCCTTTGCAGACTTCTCTATGGAATGCCAGCAGCAGATGGGAGTGAAGAAGATGACCGTGCACATTTACAACCCCCACGTGCATGTGCAGGATGTCACCACCTTCCTCCGCAGGCACTGCACACTGCTGAAAGACCCCGTGAGGTCTTTAGACAGCAATGGAATCTGGGATGGAAAGTGGCACGTCACGGCCAAGCTGCCGGAAGACCCGGGAGCAACGGACGGGACCCGCCACCCCCCATCCAGCTTCGCCATTGGCAGGGACGCTGGATACCTGTATTACGCTGGGCAGCCGAGGCTCTGCAACAGGTGTGGCAAGCCGGGCCACACGGGCAGGGACTGCGCCGCCCTAACATGCAGGAACTGTAAGCAAGAGGGACACACAGCCAAGGACTGCACGATGGAGGTAGCTTGCAACCTCTGCGGGCAGGAAGGCCACCGCTTTAGGGACTGCCCCAGCAGGGCCAGATCCTACGCAGAGGCAACAGCCCCCCATGAGAAGAGGCGCCACAGGAGGCACCTCCTACTGCGGCCCAAAGGAAGGACAAAAAAGAGGGCAAACCTAAGGTGACCAAGCCGGCCGCCACACCAGAGGAAGCCCAGGACCGTGAAACAGACCCCGCACTCAGCACCATACCAGAGACCAGCGAGACACAACAGCTGGTTCTCCAGCCCAACGCTGAGGACGCAGAGGGGGGTCCTTGGACCAAAGTGGATTCAAACAGCAGAAAGAGGAGGCTAAAGGAGTCCTCCGACACTATGCAGGGGGCGCCCAAAAAACCCCTCAGCACCAGCAACAGCTTCGACCCACTGGGGGTTGAGGCAGAGCAAGAGGAAATGGAGATGAGAGGGGACCAAGTCACTCTGGTCCTGCAGGAAATGAGGTTCATGGCCGATCAAATGGCCTCATCCCCCCTCCCGCAGGAGGCAGAAGAAGAAGCAGAGGACATGGAGAGCGAGGTCGAAGAACAAATTGGAGGAACCCAGGCAAGGATGACAACAGCCCAGCCGGGCGCCGAGGCAGAGAGCACCAAAGCAATGCAGACAGGCGGAGCAGCACCAGAACAGCACCACACAGCAACCGCAGAGGGTCCGGTCCTGGAGCCGCAGCGAGAGGGTGGACAGCCTGGTATGTAGCTCTGCCCTGTGAGTAAAACCAATATGCCATGAACTGAATTTTATTAGTTTAAGCTAAACCTTTAAACATTATTATGGCTATTTCATTATTTTCCATAAATGTGAGAAGCGTTAAGGACAAGAGCAGATGCGCTAGCACCCTGAGTTTTTTGGCTAGCCAGAATAGTGATGTTTATTTTCTATCGGAATGTGCCATCCCTTATTCCCAGTCCTACAGACACCTGGAGGACCAGTGGACTCTAGGCCCCTCATATTGGTCAGGGGGGAACAGCACTAGGGCTACAGGTGTAGCCATCTTAGTCAGAGGGAAGCGTTTCACGGCCGACTCCGTCACCGAGCTTGAATGCGGCAGAGCTCTTGTCGTTGACGGCTCGTGGGCGGGGGAGCCGGTGAGGCTCATGGCTGTGTACGCCCCCTCAGATGTAGATGAGCGGATGGAAATTCTCCAGCGCCTGAGGCCACTGCTGGTCACCACCAGAACAATATTGATGGGTGGGGATTTTAATTGTGTCTTGAAAGAGGGAGGACGCATAGGTCTGAGGGCGGGTTCTGGGTGGATGGATGCCGCAGCAAAGCTCCTGGCGGAGATGGTGCACGAGGCATCCTTGAAAGATGTAATAGGGTCAATGGGGCCTAACGGCAGGAACTTCTCCTGGAGCTCCCCAGATGGCTCCCTGCACTCTAGGATAGACTTTGTCTTCACCTCCCAAACAGTGAGGGGGGGACAGAGTACTATGATACCTGTCCACTTCTCTGACCATCGAGCTATCCACTTCCAGGGTGAACTGACGGGCAAGTTCCTAGCAGGACCGGGAGCCTGGAAGTTGAACAGCTCCCTGCTGAGAGAAGAGAGACTGGAAGCCGACCTAAGGGAGATGTACAGGTCATGGCAGGAAATGAAGGATGGCTTCCAGTCGACAGGGGAGTGGTGGGAATGGGTCAAGGGAAAGGTCCAAGATTTTTTTAAGAATGCGGGGAGGAGGAAAGCTCAGGGGAGGAAGAGGGAGTGTAAAAAACTGCAGCGAGAGCTACAGGAGCTGCACGACCTCCAACTCAAGGGATGGGACGTAAGGGTTCCCCTGGAGGAAGTCAAGAAAGGGCTGAGCCAGCACTTTCGGGATGAGTCCAGGGGCATCATCTTCCGGTCCAAAGTGGAGAACCTGGAAAAGGGGGAGAAATGCAACTCCTTCTTCTTCAGGAAAGTCTACGCTGCGCACACCCCTCTGGTTGAACTGCGCGACAAGGAGGGAAAACTCTGTAACTCAAGGGATGGCATAATGAAGGTGGCGACTGACTTTTATGGGGACCTCTATGCGGAGAAGAGGTCAGTGGGACACCAGGCAGAAAAGTTTCTGTCGGGTATCCCAAGAACGGTCTCCCCAGCAGCGCAAGCCGCACTGAATGCTCCCCTCACACTGCAGGAGCTGCACCTTGCGACCAAATCTTTCAAGACAGGCAAAACACCGGGAAGTGACGGTCTCCCAGCCGAATTTTACGTCACTATGTGGGACATAGTAGGACCAGACCTACTCGAGGTGTACAAAGAGATGGTCGCAGGTGGTAGCATGCCTCAGTCTATGAGAGAAAGTATCATCACGCTCTTGTACAAACGGAAGGGAGAGAAGTGTGACCTCAAGAACTGGAGGCCCATCTCTCTCCTAAACGTGGACTACAAGATTCTGGCAAAGACAATGGCGACTAGACTCAGGGGTGCTATCGGTGAGATTGTCCACCCCGACCAGACCTGTGGGGTCCCTGGACGTAGGGTCGCTGACAGCCTCGCCCTGATCAGGGACACAATCCAGTATGTCACGGACCGCAAGGTTCGGGCAGCGCTGGTGTGCCTTGACCAGGAGAAGGCCTTCGACCGCGTCTCCCATGAATTCATGGACAGGGTACTCAGAGGGTTTGGGCTGGGGGAATTCTTCTGCAGTTATGTTAGAGTAATGTATAAAGACATATTCAGTTCAGTCATGGTGAATGGTTGGAAAACAGACCCCTTTCCAGTAAAGTCTGGGGTTAGGCAGGGCTGTCCTCTCTCGCCCCCTCTGTTTGTTTGCATTATAGAGCTCTTGGCGGAGTACATCCGGAATAACCCAGACATCAGAGGCATCCCGGCACCAGGAGACGCGAGAAGAGAGGTGAAGTGTTCTCTCTACATGGATGATGTCACCCTCTTCTGTGCAGACAGTCCATCGGTGTCAGAGCTTCTGAGGACCTGCGAAGACTTTGGCCAGGCATCGGGCGCAAAGATAAATGCAGCAAAATCCCAAACCATGCTGTTTGGACACTGGGATAGCAACCAGGAGCCCCTTCCCTTCCCAATCGAGAAGGATTTCATCAAGATCCTTGGGGTCTGGTATGGGAAGGAGGGGGCAGCGCTGAAAAGCTGGAAGGAACGCCTGGCCAAGGTCAAACAGAAACTGGGTCTCTGGAGTCTCCGCAAACTGAGCATGGAAGGGAAGGCTCTGGTGCTGAGAAATGATGCGCTGCCTGTCCTGCAGTATGTGGCCCAAGCGTGGCCCCTCCAAGCCAGAGAAGCGCGGACCATCAACGCCATGGTCTTCCACTTTGTCTGGGGCTCAAAGATGGACAGAGTTAAGAGATCATCCATGTACAAGGAACCGCGCAAAGGAGGGAAAGGAATCCCGGACCTCCCTACAAGACTGCGGGCCTGCTTCGCCTGCACCTGCGTCAGGATTTCCCTGGGCAACGCCAACAAGACCCACTCAGCCTACCTCCTTTTCCGCTTCTTCCTCACACCAACATGGAGGAGGCTAGGCTGGGACAAGTGGGAAAACAGGGCCCCGTACAACTGGACGCTCCCTTGGTACTACAGGGAGATGGAAAAGTTCATCGCAGATTTTGGCCTTCAGGGGGTGGTGCCTGCATTGTGGAACCCAAGGACAATCCACAACCTGATCCG
Organism: Ambystoma mexicanum; assembly: GCF_040938575.1. NCBI lineage: Eukaryota > Metazoa > Chordata > Amphibia > Caudata > Ambystomatidae > Ambystoma > Ambystoma mexicanum. The sequence goes on along the minus strand of NC_090935.1, from coordinate 484,814,535 downwards.
GTCCCAAGACACCACAGATCCCATTGAGGACTTTCCAGCGGCCACAGTTACCCAGGTGTGGGAAAATGTGGCATCAAACAAACTCCTGAATATTCACAAGGACATCGCCTGGCTGACGGTGAGGGGGGCACTATCTGTGCGAGCATTCATGAACAGACGGGGCCTCTGCCCACACAGGAGCTGCCCAAGGGGGTGCCCGGCAGAGGAAACAGCGTACCACCTCTTCTGGGCATGCCCCTTTGCAAGGAAACTGCGCAGGGCCCTGAACACTGAGTTGAGTGCTCACATCCCGCCCCAAGACATTATACAACAGTCTGTGCTGTATGGACTCTTTGCACAGACCCACACAGTAGAGGCAATACAGTACGGCTGGAGGATCCTCTGCTGCATGAAGGACATTCTCCTCTACGCAAGGAAACGCCTGGTCCTCAATGATGAACTGCTGACAACCGAAGCCTGCCGCAGGATGGTACACAGCCTGCTAAGAGACTATGAAATCAAGGACAGCCTGGAAGATGGGGGCCCTGAGTAAAACCCCCAGCCCAGGCAATCATCCAAAAATAAAATAAAGAAAAAGGGAACTCCTTGCCTACTCAGGCAAAACACGAACACTTTGTAAACCACAGACTCTGAACAGAAAATATATATGTACCCACCCAAAATGCCCAAAGTAAAATTGAAACTACCCCTTCTGCTTTGAGGGGGGAATGTAATTGCCACACAAGTCTTCTTATTGAATTGAATTCATTACCCTTGTATCATCTTTAAGCACTTAATAAAGATATTTTTACAAAAAAAAAAAAAAGGTGGTTCTCCCAGGGTGAGGCTCATCCATTGCACACCGGATGTGCTGACCCCTGCTATGTCCCCAAATGCAGGATACTCGACTGCATAATTTCTGGTAGTGGGGGACTGCGTTCGCGCTTTCCCCTGATCTTTGGTTTCAAAAAATAGAACAAAAAAAATGACTTGTCGGCCTGCTGGTTGCTGTTGCTGCTCCAGGCCTGGCTGTCCTGCACTATGGAGCCCTGGCCTACAGATGGCATGCCTCATGCAAAGCCCTCTGCCGAAAGGGATGCTGGGAGATCACTGTCTCCCCACTCCGGAGGCTGGCCCAGGGAGGTGGCAGAAGGCCCCGTCTTGTCGGAAGGCCGGCCAGGCCCTGCAGCCTTTCCCAGGGCTGCAGGCCTGTCGCCCCTTCAGCCTCACCCTGGCCTTTGCGGGCTGCTAGCCTTGCCAAGCCCCCTCGGCCTGGGCCTGGCAAGGGCTCTGACCGCGTTTGGGAGCGTTCGGGAAGGCGTGAGGGGCTTGGGGCGCGATACCCTGCTCCCAAAGGCCTTAGGCCTGGTTTGCTCTATGCCCACATGAATTGATTTCTGCTTCTCTTTCCACCAGCAGGCACCCCGGACGACACTGACTATGCCAGAGAAGGAACGACTGCAAGCATGCGCAACAACACAGGGCCCTGCTGGCCTCTGACCCTGGGCGAAAGGGGGGACCGGAGGAGGAGGAGGAGGAGGAGCAGAAGAAGAGCAGCAGAAAAAGAAAGGGGGATAGAAAAAAAAAAACAAAAGCCAAGCCGTACGGAGGAGGAGGAGGAGGAGGAGAAGAAGGAGCTGCAGCAGAAAAAGAAAGGGTCGAAAAAAATACAAATGCCAAGCAACAAAAGGCCTTCCCCCTCCCTTTTTGGGCCTGTACGATGGGTGGGCGGCCGGCTGCCATCACCAGATGCAAATCTCGCTGGAAACGGAGCATTGTGGGAAAGCCGTTCCGCACGATGCCACCCTGTGTCTCCAGTGCCACACAAGAGGGGCCAGCCGTGCTGTTCCTGAACCAACTCATACTTACCTGGCAGGGGAGACACCATGATCACATGGTTCTTTCTTGGCCTGCATTCCCTAAGGAGCTGCAATTAGCTGATGAGCTAAAAAAAACGGCACTTTTAAGTGCTTTTGGAGCGTTCGTTTTTGCCGCGAATTTCGGGACCTGCGACGGGAGAAACAGAAGAAGGACTACCGCGACGTCGAGATGGCTGGACAACTGACCCCCGGGATGAAGAACACCATCCGGATGAAGAGGAAACCAGATGCGGACGGCAGCATACCCCAGCTGAGCAGGGAGACCTTCTCCAGGCTGATGCTCACAGGCCTGGGCTTTGCCCCCTCCGAGGTCTGGTGTCTGCAGGTGTTCCCAGCATCAGGGACATACCTGGTCACCATGGCCTCAGGGGAAAGCTGCCGCCGCTACTGGACCATGTGCTGGAGCAGAAGAGAGGAGAAGCCCTTTGCAGACTTCTCTATGGAATGCCAGCAGCAGATGGGAGTGAAGAAGATGACCGTGCACATTTACAACCCCCACGTGCATGTGCAGGATGTCACCACCTTCCTCCGCAGGCACTGCACACTGCTGAAAGACCCCGTGAGGTCTTTAGACAGCAATGGAATCTGGGATGGAAAGTGGCACGTCACGGCCAAGCTGCCGGAAGACCCGGGAGCAACGGACGGGACCCGCCACCCCCCATCCAGCTTCGCCATTGGCAGGGACGCTGGATACCTGTATTACGCTGGGCAGCCGAGGCTCTGCAACAGGTGTGGCAAGCCGGGCCACACGGGCAGGGACTGCGCCGCCCTAACATGCAGGAACTGTAAGCAAGAGGGACACACAGCCAAGGACTGCACGATGGAGGTAGCTTGCAACCTCTGCGGGCAGGAAGGCCACCGCTTTAGGGACTGCCCCAGCAGGGCCAGATCCTACGCAGAGGCAACAGCCCCCCATGAGAAGAGGCGCCACAGGAGGCACCTCCTACTGCGGCCCAAAGGAAGGACAAAAAAGAGGGCAAACCTAAGGTGACCAAGCCGGCCGCCACACCAGAGGAAGCCCAGGACCGTGAAACAGACCCCGCACTCAGCACCATACCAGAGACCAGCGAGACACAACAGCTGGTTCTCCAGCCCAACGCTGAGGACGCAGAGGGGGGTCCTTGGACCAAAGTGGATTCAAACAGCAGAAAGAGGAGGCTAAAGGAGTCCTCCGACACTATGCAGGGGGCGCCCAAAAAACCCCTCAGCACCAGCAACAGCTTCGACCCACTGGGGGTTGAGGCAGAGCAAGAGGAAATGGAGATGAGAGGGGACCAAGTCACTCTGGTCCTGCAGGAAATGAGGTTCATGGCCGATCAAATGGCCTCATCCCCCCTCCCGCAGGAGGCAGAAGAAGAAGCAGAGGACATGGAGAGCGAGGTCGAAGAACAAATTGGAGGAACCCAGGCAAGGATGACAACAGCCCAGCCGGGCGCCGAGGCAGAGAGCACCGAAGCAATGCAGACAGGCGGAGCAGCACCAGAACAGCACCACACAGCAACCGCAGAGGGTCCGGTCCTGGAGCCGCAGCGAGAGGGTGGACAGCCTGGTATGTAGCTCTGCCCTGTGAGTAAAACCAATATGCCATGAACTGAATTTTATTAGTTTAAGCTAAACCTTTAAACATTATTATGGCTATTTCATTATTTTCCATAAATGTGAGAAGCGTTAAGGACAAGAGCAGATGCGCTAGCACCCTGAGTTTTTTGGCTAGCCAGAATAGTGATGTTTATTTTCTATCGGAATGTGCCATCCCTTATTCCCAGTCCTACAGACACCTGGAGGACCAGTGGACTCTAGGCCCCTCATATTGGTCAGGGGGGAACAGCACTAGGGCTACAGGTGTAGCCATCTTAGTCAGAGGGAAGCGTTTCACGGCCGACTCCGTCACCGAGCTTGAATGCGGCAGAGCTCTTGTCGTTGACGGCTCGTGGGCGGGGGAGCCGGTGAGGCTCATGGCTGTGTACGCCCCCTCAGATGTAGATGAGCGGATGGAAATTCTCCAGCGCCTGAGGCCACTGCTGGTCACCACCAGAACAATATTGATGGGTGGGGATTTTAATTGTGTCTTGAAAGAGGGAGGACGCATAGGTCTGAGGGCAGGTTCTGGGTGGATGGATGCCGCAGCAAAGCTCCTGGCGGAGATGGTGCACGAGGCATCCTTGAAAGATGTAATAGGGTCAATGGGGCCTAACGGCAGGAACTTCTCCTGGAGCTCCCCAGATGGCTCCCTGCACTCTAGGATAGACTTTGTCTTCACCTCCCAAACAGTGAGGGGGGGACAGAGTACTATGATACCTGTCCACTTCTCTGACCATCGAGCTATCCACTTCCAGGGTGAACTGACGGGCAAGTTCCTAGCAGGACCGGGAGCCTGGAAGTTGAACAGCTCCCTGCTGAGAGAAGAGAGACTGGAAGCCGACCTAAGGGAGATGTACAGGTCATGGCAGGAAATGAAGGATGGCTTCCAGTCGACAGGGGAGTGGTGGGAATGGGTCAAGGGAAAGGTCCAAGATTTTTTTAAGAATGCGGGGAGGAGGAAAGCTCAGGGGAGGAAGAGGGAGTGTAAAAAACTGCAGCGAGAGCTACAGGAGCTGCACGACCTCCAACTCAAGGGATGGGACGTAAGGGTTCCCCTGGAGGAAGTCAAGAAAGGGCTGAGCCAGCACTTTCGGGATGAGTCCAGGGGCATCATCTTCCGGTCCAAAGTGGAGAACCTGGAAAAGGGGGAGAAATGCAACTCCTTCTTCTTCAGGAAAGTCTACGCTGCGCACACCCCTCTGGTTGAACTGCGCGACAAGGAGGGAAAACTCTGTAACTCAAGGGATGGCATAATGAAGGTGGCGACTGACTTTTATGGGGACCTCTATGCGGAGAAGAGGTCAGTGGGACACCAGGCAGAAAAGTTTCTGTCGGGTATCCCAAGAACGGTCTCCCCAGCAGCGCAAGCCGCACTGAATGCTCCCCTCACACTGCAGGAGCTGCACCTTGCGACCAAATCTTTCAAGACAGGCAAAACACCGGGAAGTGACGGTCTCCCAGCCGAATTTTACGTCACTATGTGGGACATAGTAGGACCAGACCTACTCGAGGTGTACAAAGAGATGGTCGCAGGTGGTAGCATGCCTCAGTCTATGAGAGAAAGTATCATCACGCTCTTGTACAAACGGAAGGGAGAGAAGTGTGACCTCAAGAACTGGAGGCCCATCTCTCTCCTAAACGTGGACTACAAGATTCTGGCAAAGACAATGGCGACTAGACTCAGGGGTGCTATCGGTGAGATTGTCCACCCCGACCAGACCTGTGGGGTCCCTGGACGTAGGGTCGCTGACAGCCTCGCCCTGATCAGGGACACAATCCAGTATGTCACGGACCGCAAGGTTCGGGCAGCGCTGGTGTGCCTTGACCAGGAGAAGGCCTTCGACCGCGTCTCCCATGAATTCATGGACAGGGTACTTAGAGGGTTTGGGCTGGGGGAATTCTTCTGCAGTTATGTTAGAGTAATGTATAAAGACATATTCAGTTCAGTCATGGTGAATGGTTGGAAAACAGACCCCTTTCCAGTAAAGTCTGGGGTTAGGCAGGGCTGTCCTCTCTCGCCCCCTCTGTTTGTTTGCATTATAGAGCTCTTGGCGGAGTACATCCGGAATAACCCAGACATCAGAGGCATCCCGGCACCAGGAGACGCGAGAAGAGAGGTGAAGTGTTCTCTCTACATGGATGATGTCACCCTCTTCTGTGCAGACAGTCCATCGGTGTCAGAGCTTCTGAGGACCTGCGAAGACTTTGGCCAGGCATCGGGCGCAAAGATAAATGCAGCAAAATCCCAAACCATGCTGTTTGGACACTGGGATAGCAACCAGGAGCCCCTTCCCTTCCCAATCGAGAAGGATTTCATCAAGATCCTTGGGGTCTGGTATGGGAAGGAGGGGGCAGCGCTGAAAAGCTGGAAGGAACGCCTGGCCAAGGTCAAACAGAAACTGGGTCTCTGGAGTCTCCGCAAACTGAGCATGGAAGGGAAGGCTCTGGTGCTGAGAAATGATGCGCTGCCTGTCCTGCAGTATGTGGCCCAAGCGTGGCCCCTCCAAGCCAGAGAAGCGCGGACCATCAACGCCATGGTCTTCCACTTTGTCTGGGGCTCAAAGATGGACAGAGTTAAGAGATCATCCATGTACAAGGAACCGCGCAAAGGAGGGAAAGGAATCCCGGACCTCCCTACAAGACTGCGGGCCTGCTTCGCCTGCACCTGCGTCAGGATTTCCCTGGGCAACGCCAACAAGACCCACTCAGCCTACCTCCTTTTCCGCTTCTTCCTCACACCAACATGGAGGAGGCTAGGCTGGGACAAGTGGGAAAACAGGGCCCCGTACAACTGGACGCTCCCTTGGTACTACAGGGAGATGGAAAAGTTCATCGCAGATTTTGGCCTTCAGGGGGTGGTGCCTGCATTGTGGAACCCAAGGACAATCCACAACCTGATCCGGTCCCAAGACACCACAGATCCCATTGAGGACTTTCCAGCGGCCACAGTTACCCAGGTGTGGGAAAATGTGGCATCAAACAAACTCCTGAATATTCACAAGGACATCGCCTGGCTGACGGTGAGGGGGGCACTATCTGTGCGAGCATTCATGAACAGACGGGGCCTCTGCCCACACAGGAGCTGCCCAAGGGGGTGCCCGGCAGAGGAAACAGCGTACCACCTCTTCTGGGCATGCCCCTTTGCAAGGAAACTGCGCAGGGCCCTGAACACTGAGTTGAGTGCTCACATCCCGCCCCAAGACATTATACACCAGTCTGTGCTGTATGGACTCTTTGCACAGACCCACACAGTAGAGGCAATACAGAACGGCTGGAGGATCCTCTGCTGCATGAAGGACATTCTCCTCTACGCAAGGAAACGCCTGGTCCTCAATGATGAACTGCTGACAACCGAAGCCTGCCGCAGGATGGTCCACAGCCTGCTAAGAGACTATGAAATCAAGGACAGCCTGGAAGATGGGGGCCCTGAGTAAAACCCCCAGCCCAGGCAATCATCCAAAAATAAAATAAAGAAAAAGGGAACTCCTTGCCTACTCAGGCAAAACACGAACACTTTGTAAACCACAGACTCTGAACAGAAAATATATATGTACCCACCCAAAATGCCCAAAGTAAAATTGAAACTACCCCTTCTGCTTTGAGGGGGGAATGTAATTGCCACACAAGTCTTCTTATTGAATTGAATTTATTACCCTTGTATCATCTTTAAGCACTTAATAAAGATATTTTTACAAAAAAAAAAAAAAGGTGGTTCTCCCAGGGTGAGGCTCATCCATTGCACACCGGATGTGCTGACCCCTGCGATGTCCCCAAATGCGGGATACTCGACTGCATAATTTCTGGTAGTGGGGGACTGCGTTCGCGCTTTCCCCTGATCTTTGGTTTCAAAAAATAGAACAAAAAAAAATGACTTGTCGGGCTGCTGGTTGCTGTTGCTGCTCCAGGCCTGGCTGTCCTGCACTATGGAGCCCTGGCCTACAGATGGCATGCCTCATGCAAAGCCCTCTGCCGAAAGGGATGCTGGGAGATCACTGTCTCCACTCTGGAGGCTGGCCCAGGGAGGTGGCAGAAGGCCCCGTCTTGTCGGAAGGCCGGCCAGGCCCTGCAGCCTTTCCCAGGGCTGCAGGCCTGTCGCCCCTTCAGCCTCACCCTGGCCTTTGCGGGCTGCTAGCCTTGCCAAGCCCCCTCGGCCTGGGCCCGGCGAGGGCTCTGCCCGGCGAGGGGTCTGACCGCGTTTGGGAGCGTTCGGGAAGGCGTGAGGGGCTTGGGGCGCGATACCCTGCTCCCAAAGGCCTTAGGCCTGGTTTGCTCTATGCCCACATGAATTGATTTCTGCTTCTCTTTCCACCAGCAGGCACCCCGGACGACACTGACTATGCCAGAGAAGGAACGACTGCAAGCATGCGCAACAACACAGGGCCCTGCTGGCCTCTGACCCTGGGCGAAAGGGGGGACCGGAGGAGGAGGAGGAGGAGGAGCAGAAGAAGAGCAGCAGAAAAAGAAAGGGGGATAGAAAAAAAAAAACAAAAGCCAAGCCGTACGGAGGAGGAGGAGGAGGAGGAGGAGAAGAAGGAGCTGCAGCAGAAAAAGAAAGGGTCGAAAAAAATACAAATGCCAAGCAACAAAAGGCCTTCCCCCTCCCTTTTTGGGCCTGTACGATGGGTGGGCGGCCGGCTGCCATCACCAGATGCAAATCTCGCTGGAAACGGAGCATTGTGGGAAAGCCGTTCCGCACGATGCCACCCTGTGTCTCCAGTGCCACACAAGAGGGGCCAGCCGTGCTGTTCCTGAACCAACTCATACTTACCTGGCAGGGGAGACACCATGATCACTAAGGTGGTTCTCCCAGGGTGAGGCTCATCCATTGCACACCGGATGTGCTGACCCCTGCGATGTCCCCAAATGCGGGATACTCGACTGCATAATTTCTGGTAGTGGGGAACTGCGTTCGCGCTTTCCCCTGATCTTTGGTTTCAAAAAATAGAACAAAAAAAAATGACTTGTCGGCCTGCTGGTTGCTGTTGCTGCTCCAGGCCTGGCTGTCCTGCACTATGGAGCCCTGGCCTACAGATGGCATGCCTCATGCAAAGCCCTCTGCCGAAAGGGATGCTGGGAGATCACTGTCTCCCCACTCTGGAGGCTGGCCCAGGGAGGTGGCAGAAGGCCCCGTCTTGTCGGAAGGCCGGCCAGGCCCTGCAGCCTTTCCCAGGGCTGCAGGCCTGTCGCCCCTTCAGCCTCACCCTGGCCTTTGCGGGCTGCTAGCCTTGCCAAGCCCCCTCGGCCTGGGCCCGGCGAGGGCTCTGCCCGGCGAGGGGTCTGACCGCGTTTGGGAGCGTTCGGGAAGGCGTGAGGGGCTTGGGGCGCGATACCCTGCTCCCAAAGGCCTTAGGCCTGGTTTGCTCTATGCCCACATGAATTGATTTCTGCTTCTCTTTCCACCAGCAGGCACCCCGGACGACACTGACTATGCCAGAGAAGGAACGACTGCAAGCATGCGCAACAACACAGGGCCCTGCTGGCCTCTGACCCTGGGCGAAAGGGGCGACCGGAGGAGGAGGAGGAGGAGGAGGAGGAGGAGGAGGAGCAGAAGAAGAGCAGCAGAAAAAGAAAGGGGGATAGAAAAAAAAAAACAAAAGCCAAGCCGTACGGAGGAGGAGGAGGAGGAGGAGGAGAAGAAGGAGCTGCAGCAGAAAAAGAAAGGGTCGAAAAAAATACAAATGCCAAGCAACAAAAGGCCTTCCCCCTCCCTTTTTGGGCCTGTACGATGGGTGGGCGGCCGGCTGCCATCACCAGATGCAAATCTCGCTGGAAACGGAGCATTGTGGGAAAGCCGTTCCGCACGATGCCACCCTGTGTCTCCAGTGCCACACAAGAGGGGCCAGCCGTGCTGTTCCTGAACCAACTCATACTTACCTGGCAGGGGAGACACCATGATCACTAAGGTGGTTCTCCCAGGGTGAGGCTCATCCATTGCACACCGGATGTGCTGACCCCTGCGATGTCCCCAAATGCGGGATACTCGACTGCATAATTTCTGGTAGTGGGGGACTGCGTTCGCGCTTTCCCCTGATCTTTGGTTTCAAAAAATAGAACAAAAAAAAATGACTTGTCGGCCTGCTGGTTGCTGTTGCTGCTCCAGGCCTGGCTGTCCTGCACTATGGAGCCCTGGCCTACAGATGGCATGCCTCATGCAAAGCCCTCTGCCGAAAGGGATGCTGGGAGATCACTGTCTCCCCACTCTGGAGGCTGGCCCAGGGAGGTGGCAGAAGGCCCCGTCTTGTCGGAAGGCCGGCCAGGCCCTGCAGCCTTTCCCAGGGCTGCAGGCCTGTCGCCCCTTCAGCCTCACCCTGGCCTTTGCGGGCTGCTAGCCTTGCCAAGCCCCCTCGGCCTGGGCCCGGCGAGGGCTCTGCCCGGCGAGGGGTCTGACCGCGTTTGGGAGCGTTCGGGAAGGCGTGAGGGGCTTGGGGCGCGATACCCTGCTCCCAAAGGCCTTAGGCCTGGTTTGCTCTATGCCCACATGAATTGATTTCTGCTTCTCTTTCCACCAGCAGGCACCCCGGACGACACTGACTATGCCAGAGAAGGAACGACTGCAAGCATGCGCAACAACACAGGGCCCTGCTGGCCTCTGACCCTGGGCGAAAGGGGCGACCGGAGGAGGAGGAGGAGGAGGAGGAGGAGGAGGAGGAGAAGAAGAGCAGCAGAAAAAGAAAGGGGGATAGAAAAAAAAAAACAAAAGCCAAGCCGTACGGAGGAGGAGGAGGAGGAGGAGGAGGAGAAGAAGGAGCTGCAGCAGAAAAAGAAAGGGTCGAAAAAAATACAAATGCCAAGCAACAAAAGGCCTTCCCCCTCCCTTTTTGGGCCTGTACGATGGGTGGGCGGCCGGCTGCCATCACCAGATGCAAATCTCGCTGGAAACGGAGCATTGTGGGAAAGCCGTTCCGCACGATGCCACCCTGTGTCTCCAGTGCCACACAAGAGGGGCCAGCCGTGCTGTTCCTGAACCAACTCATACTTACCTGGCAGGGGAGACACCATGATCACTAAGGTGGTTCTCCCAGGGTGAGGCTCATCCATTGCACACCGGATGTGCTGACCCCTGCGATGTCCCCAAATGCGGGATACTCGACTGCATAATTTCTGGTAGTGGGGGACTGCGTTCGCGCTTTCCCCTGATCTTTGGTTTCAAAAAATAGAACAAAAAAAAATGACTTGTCGGCCTGCTGGTTGCTGTTGCTGCTCCAGGCCTGGCTGTCCTGAACTATGGAGCCCTGGCCTACAGATGGCATGCCTCATGCAAAGCCCTCTGCCGAAAGGGATGCTGGGAGATCACTGTCTCCCCACTCTGGAGGCTGGCCCAGGGAGGTGGCAGAAGGCCCCGTCTTGTCGGAAGGCCGGCCAGGCCCTGCAGCCTTTCCCAGGGCTGCAGGCCTGTCGCCCCTTCAGCCTCACCCTGGCCTTTGCGGGCTGCTAGCCTTGCCAAGCCCCCTCGGCCTGGGCCCGGCGAGGGCTCTGCCCGGCGAGGGGTCTGACCGCGTTTGGGAGCGTTCGGGAAGGCGTGAGGGGCTTGGGGCGCGATACCCTGCTCCCAAAGGCCTTAGGCCTGGTTTGCTCTATGCCCACATGAATTGATTTCTGTTGCGAAGTGACTTGCAGGCTTAACTTAGGTCATATATTAGGTTTATTCAAGACACTTCAGTTACAGTTACATGGAAGTAAATACAGGAGTATGGAGTATAATCAGCACTGGCCCCATCACCCAGGCAGGGGAGCTCTAACTGCCTGACTCAGTACGGAACCCTCAGATCAGCATTCCATCATTCACCCAACAACATTCCATATGACATCACACACTCACATATGGCAGATCAACACAGACAGTCACTATATAACACATCTCCCTCCTTTTCCAAAGCCACACACACACAGGAAGTCACAACGTAACACATCTCCTTCCTTTACCAGACCACACATGTACAAATCAGACACAACAAGATATTTCTCTAAACCCGTCTCAAACACGCATCTAATACCAAACCGGAACAGACACATTCACGGCGACACAACACCACTCACCCATTCACAAATCAAATATACTCAGCCTGTTGGGTGTGACCTACTTAGCCAATACATTCAAATACTGCAGAAGAAGCTGAGACACTGGCCAGGCATCCCAAACCCATCTGCGTACCCGGTGAATGACCACAGTCAACCCAATGCAGAATTGATAGAAACTGACATGCCACACCCCACTAATTTGGATGAAACACAGGCTTTGACACAACTACACATAAGAAAATATCACTACAGAGGGGCTACCTCCTTTAAACAATTGCAGGAACAATATGACATGGTACTCATCCACTGAGGTACCTGTCCTACTCTACACGGGCTGAGGCGCTACCTCACGCACATCACTATGTTCCACTAACCTGAGGCGCTATCACCCTCATATACACTTGTCCCATTCACGTCAGTGGCGCTTTTCTTGCTAACACTAATAGAGACACCTACCGGAGGCGCTACCTCCCTCATATGCACTCATATCCATGCACATCAGAGGCGCTACCTCTCTCTAATACCGAACTTCGCATAAACCTGGAGGCGCTACCTCCCTAACATACCCTAAGGACACTAACCTCAGAGGCGCTACCTCTCAGAGGAATCTTATTGTCACTCTTACTCGAGGCGCTACCTCCCGAACATACCCTAGTGACACTCACCTCAGAGGCGCTACCTCTCAAAGGAAACTTATTGTCACTCTTACTAGAGGCGCTACCTCTCTAAAATACCGTTGAGCCACACTTATCAGAGGCGCTACCCCCATCAAACGTGACCCACATAACAGAGGCGCTACCTCTAAATAACATCAAAGTGTCATTCACCAACAGAGGCGCTACCCCTTACTGATACTGATGACGACACATACACATCTCTCCTTCCTTACAAAATGTCATTCACGTCAGAAGCGCTACTTCTTCAGTTACTGCCTGATACATACCATCTACATGCCCATTATTGTGCATCTATCTTACTTCCAACTTTAACTGAATCATGTAAAGACATTTTACAATTCAGCATCTTATCTGTGGTCATTAAGTTAACCTACATTTTTATCCTATAAGTCCATGGTCAAGTTTGACCCTAAGTAAAATGACAACTGAACTTCTGAAAATCCTCAAAAAGATTATACTAGCTCACTCTTCCACATGCAACTCCATTAGATACATGCACCATAACATTACTAAAAGTCCATTAACTGTCCAATCCCATCCTCGTCGCCATTGTTGGGAAGTGACTTCCACGCTTTCTTAGTTACTTCTTAGGTTTATTACAGGACTTAAAGACACAGTTACATGGAAGTAAATACAGGAGTATGGAGTATAATCAGCACTGGCCCCATCACCCAGGCAGGGGAGCTCTAACTGCCTGACTCAGTACGGAACCCTCAGATCAGCATTCCATCATTCACCCAACAATATTCCATATGACATCACACACTCACATATGGCAGATCAACACAGACAGTCACTATATAACACATCTCCCTCCTTTTCCAAAGCCACACACACACAGGAAGTCACAACGTAACAATTTCTGCTTCTCTTTCCACCAGCAGGCACCCCGGACGACACTGACTATGCCAGAGAAGGAACGACTGCAAGCATGCGCAACAACACAGGGCCCTGCTGGCCTCTGACCCTGGGCGAAAGGGGCGACCGGAGGAGGAGGAGGAGGAGGAGGAGGAGGAGGAGGAGGAGCAGAAGAAGAGCAGCAGAAAAAGAAAGGGGGATAGAAAAAAAAAAACAAAAGCCAAGCCGTACGGAGGAGGAGGAGGAGGAGGAGAAGAAGGAGCTGCAGCAGAAAAAGAAAGGGTCGAAAAAAATACAAATGCCAAGCAACAAAAGGCCTTCCCCCTCCCTTTTTGGGCCTGTACGATGGGTGGGCGGCCGGCTGCCATCACCAGATGCAAATCTCGCTGGAAACTGAGCATTGTGGGAAAGCCGTTCCGCATGATGCCACCCTGTGTCTCCAGTGCCACACAAGAGGGGCCAGCCGTGCTGTTCCTGAACCAACTCATACTTACCTGGCAGGGGAGACACCATGATCACTAAGGTGGTTCTCCCAGGGTGAGGCTCATCCATTGCACACCGGATGTGCTGACCCCTGCGATGTCCCCAAATGCGGGATACTCGACTGCATAATTTCTGGTAGTGGGGGACTGCGTTCGCGCTTTCCCCTGATCTTTGGTTTCAAAAAATAGAACAAAAAAAAATGACTTGTCGGCCTGCTGGTTGCTGTTGCTGCTCCAGGCCTGGCTGTCCTGCACTATGGAGCCCTGGCCTACAGATGGCATGCCTCATGCAAAGCCCTCTGCCGAAAGGGATGCTGGGAGATCACTGTCTCCCCACTCTGGAGGCTGGCCCAGGGAGGTGGCAGAAGGCCCCGTCTTGTCGGAAGGCCGGCCAGGCCCTGCAGCCTTTCCCAGGGCTGCAGGCCTGTCGCCCCTTCAGCCTCACCCTGGCCTTTGCGGGCTGCTAGCCTTGCCAAGCCCCCTCGGCCTGGGCCCGGCGAGGGCTCTGCCCGGCGAGGGGTCTGACCGCGTTTGGGAGCGTTCGGGAAGGCGTGAGGGGCTTGGGGCGCGATACCCTGCTCCCAAAGGCCTTAGGCCTGGTTTGCTCTATGCCCACATGAATTGATTTCTGCTTCTCTTTCCACCAGCAGGCACCCCGGACGACACCGACTATGCCAGAGAAGGAACGACTGCAAGCATGCGCAACAACACAGGGCCCTGCTGGCCTCTGACCCTGGGCGAAAGGGGCGACCGGAGGAGGAGGAGGAGGAGGAGGAGGAGGAGCAGAAGAAGAGCAGCAGAAAAAGAAAGGGGGATAGAAAAAAAAAAACAAAAGCCAAGCCGTACGGAGGAGGAGGAGGAGGAGGAGAAGAAGGAGCTGCAGCAGAAAAAGAAAGGGTCGAAAAAAATACAAATGCCAAGCAACAAAAGGCCTTCCCCCTCCCTTTTTGGGCCTGTACGATGGGTGGGCGGCCGGCTGCCATCACCAGATGCAAATCTCGCTGGAAACGGAGCATTGTGGGAAAGCCGTTCCGCACGATGCCACCCTGTGTCTCCAGTGCCACACAAGAGGGGCCAGCCGTGCTGTTCCTGAACCAACTCATACTTACCTGGCAGGGGAGACACCATGATCACTAAGGTGGTTCTCCCAGGGTGAGGCTCATCCATTGCACACCGGATGTGCTGACCCCTGCGATGTCCCCAAATGCGGGATACTCGACTGCATAATTTCTGGTAGTGGGGGACTGCGTTCGCGCTTTCCCCTGATCTTTGGTTTCAAAAAATAGAACAAAAAAAAATGACTTGTCGGCCTGCTGGTTGCTGTTGCTGCTCCAGGCCTGGCTGTCCTGCACTATGGAGCCCTGGCCTACAGATGGCATGCCTCATGCAAAGCCCTCTGCCGAAAGGGATGCTGGGAGATCACTGTCTCCCCACTCTGGAGGCTGGCCCAGGGAGGTGGCAGAAGGCCCCGTCTTGTCGGAAGGCCGGCCAGGCCCTGCAGCCTTTCCCAGGGCTGCAGGCCTGTCGCCCCTTCAGCCTCACCCTGGCCTTTGCGGGCTGCTAGCCTTGCCAAGCCCCCTCGGCCTGGGCCCGGCGAGGGCTCTGCCCGGCGAGGGGTCTGACCGCGTTTGGGAGCGTTCGGGAAGGCGTGAGGGGCTTGGGGCGCGATACCCTGCTCCCAAAGGCCTTAGGCCTGGTTTGCTCTATGCCCACATGAATTGATTTCTGCTTCTCTTTCCACCAGCAGGCACCCCGGACGACACTGACTATGCCAGAGAAGGAACGACTGCAAGCATGCGCAACAACACAGGGCCCTGCTGGCCTCTGACCCTGGGCGAAAGGGGCGACCGGAGGAGGAGGAGGAGGAGGAGGAGGAGGAGGAGGAGGAGGAGGAGGAGGAGGAGGAGGAGCAGAAGAAGAGCAGCAGAAAAAGAAAGGGGGATAGAAAAAAAAAAACAAAAGCCAAGCCGTACGGAGGAGGAGGAGGAGGAGGAGGAGAAGAAGGAGCTGCAGCAGAAAAAGAAAGGGTCGAAAAAAATACAAATGCCAAGCAACAAAAGGCCTTCCCCCTCCCTTTTTGGGCCTGTACGATGGGTGGGCGGCCGGCTGCCATCACCAGATGCAAATCTCGCTGGAAACGGAGCATTGTGGGAAAGCCGTTCCGCACGATGCCACCCTGTGTCTCCAGTGCCACACAAGAGGGGCCAGCCGTGCTGTTCCTGAACCAACTCATACTTACCTGGCAGGGGAGACACCATGATCACTAAGGTGGTTCTCCCAGGGTGAGGCTCATCCATTGCACACCGGATGTGCTGACCCCTGCGATGTCCCCAAATGCGGGATACTCGACTGCATAATTTCTGGTAGTGGGGGACTGCGTTCGCGCTTTCCCCTGATCTTTGGTTTCAAAAAATAGAACAAAAAAAAATGACTTGTCGGCCTGCTGGTTGCTGTTGCTGCTCCAGGCCTGGCTGTCCTGCACTATGGAGCCCTGGCCTACAGATGGCATGCCTCATGCAAAGCCCTCTGCCGAAAGGGATGCTGGGAGATCACTGTCTCCCCACTCTGGAGGCTGGCCCAGGGAGGTGGCAGAAGGCCCCGTCTTGTCGGAAGGCCGGCCAGGCCCTGCAGCCTTTCCCAGGGCTGCAGGCCTGTCGCCCCTTCAGCCTCACCCTGGCCTTTGCGGGCTGCTAGCCTTGCCAAGCCCCCTCGGCCTGGGCCCGGCGAGGGCTCTGCCCGGCGAGGGGTCTGACCGCGTTTGGGAGCGTTCGGGAAGGCGTGAGGGGCTTGGGGCGCGATACCCTGCTCCCAAAGGCCTTAGGCCTGGTTTGCTCTATGCCCACATGAATTGATTTCTGCTTCTCTTTCCACCAGCAGGCACCCCGGACGACACTGACTATGCCAGAGAAGGAACGACTGCAAGCATGCGCAACAACACAGGGCCCTGCTGGCCTCTGACCCTGGGCGAAAGGGGCGACCGGAGGAGGAGGAGGAGGAGGAGCAGAAGAAGAGCAGCAGAAAAAGAAAGGGGGATAGAAAAAAAAAAACAAAAGCCAAGCCGTACGGAGGAGGAGGAGGAGGAGGAGAAGAAGGAGCTGCAGCAGAAAAAGAAAGGGTCGAAAAAAATACAAATGCCAAGCAACAAAAGGCCTTCCCCCTCCCTTTTTGGGCCTGTACGATGGGTGGGCGGCCGGCTGCCATCACCAGATGCAAATCTCGCTGGAAACGGAGCATTGTGGGAAAGCCGTTCCGCACGATGCCACCCTGTGTCTCCAGTGCCACACAAGAGGGGCCAGCCGTGCTGTTCCTGAACCAACTCATACTTACCTGGCAGGGGAGACACCATGATAACAAATGCCAGGGAGATGGAAAAGTTCATCGCAGATTTTGGCCTTCAGGGGGTGGTGCCTGCATTGTGGAACCCAAGGACAATCCACAACCTGATCCGGTCCCAAGACACCACAGATCCCATTGAGGACCTGCCAGCGGCCACAGTTACCCAGGTGTGGGAAAATGTGGCATCAAACAAACTCCTGAATATTCACAAGGACATTGCCTGGCTGACGGTGAGGGGGGCACTATCTGTGCGAGCATTCATGAACAGACGGGGCCTCTGCCCACACAGGAGCTGCCCAAGGGGGTGCCCGGCAGAGGAAACAGCGTACCACCTCTTCTGGGCATGCCCCTTTGCAAGGAAACTGCGCAGGGCCCTGAACACTGAGTTGAGTGCTCACATCCCACCCCAAGACATTATACACCAGTCTGTGCTGTATGGACTCTTTGCACAGACCCACACACTAGAGGCAATACAGAACGGCTGGAGGATCCTCTGCTGCATGAAGGACATTCTCCTCTACGCAAGGAAACGCCTGGTCCTCAATGATGAGCTGCTGACAACCGAAGCCTGTCGCAGGATGGTCCACGGCCTGCTAAGAGACTACGAAATCAAGGACAGCCTGGAAGATGGGGGCCCTGAGTAAAACCCCCAGCCCAGGCAATCATCCAAAAATAAAATAAAGAAAAAGAGAACTCTTTGCCTACTCAGGCAAAATACGAACACTTTGTAAACCACAGACTCTGAACAGAAAATATATATGTACCCACCCAAATGCCCAAAGTAAAATTGAAACCACCCCTTCTGCTTTGAGGGGGGAATGTAATTGCCACAAAAGTCTTCTTATTGAATTGAATTTATTACCCTTGTATCATCTTTAAGCACTTAATAAAGATATTTTTACAAAAAAAAAAAAAAGGTGGTTCTCCCAGGGTGAGGCTCATCCATTGCACACCGGATGTGCTGACCCCTGCGATGTCCCCAAATGCGGGATACTCGACTGCATAATTTCTGGTAGTGGGGGACTGCGTTCGCGCTTTCCCCTGATCTTTGGTTTCAAAAAATAGAACAAAAAAAAATGACTTGTCGGCCTGCTGGTTGCTGTTGCTGCTCCAGGCCTGGCTGTCCTGCACTATGGAGCCCTGGCCTACAGATGGCATGCCTCATGCAAAGCCCTCTGCCGAAAGGGATGCTGGGAGATCACTGTCTCCCCACTCTGGAGGCTGGCCCAGGGAGGTGGCAGAAGGCCCCGTCTTGTCGGAAGGCCGGTCAGGCCCTGCAGCCTTTCCCAGGGCTTTGCGGGCTGCTAGCCTTGCCAAGCCCCCTCAGCCTGGGCCCGGCGAGGGCTCTGCCCGGCGAGGGGTCTGACCGCGTTTGGGAGCGTTCGGGAAGGCGTGAGGGGCTTGGGGCGCGATACCCTGCTCCCAAAGGCCTTAGGCCTGGTTTGCTCTATGCCCACATGAATTGATTTCTGCTTCTCTTTCCACCAGCAGGCACCCCGGACGACACTGACTATGCCAGAGAAGGAACGACTGCAAGCATGCGCAACAACACAGGGCCCTGCTGGCCTCTGACCCTGGGCGAAAGGGGCGACCGGAGGAGGAGGAGGAGGAGGAGGAGGAGGAGGAGGAGCAGAAGAAGAGCAGCAGAAAAAGAAAGGGGGATAGAAAAAAAAAAACAAAAGCCAAGCCGTACGGAGGAGGAGGAGGAGGAGGAGGAGAAGAAGGAGCTGCAGCAGAAAAAGAAAGGGTCGAAAAAAATACAAATGCCAAGCAACAAAAGGCCTTCCCCCTCCCTTTTTGGGCCTGTACGATGGGTGGGCGGCCGGCTGCCATCACCAGATGCAAATCTCGCTGGAAACGGAGCATTGTGGGAAAGCCGTTCCGCACGATGCCACCCTGTGTCTCCAGTGCCACACAAGAGGGGCCAGCCGTGCTGTTCCTGAACCAACTCATACTTACCTGGCAGGGGAGACACCATGATCACTAAGGTGTGTTGGGCCCCCTCGTGGGGCTGCTTCAAGTATGCCCAATAACCACACAGGAGCCATTGTGCACTCCAACCTTCGCTTTATTCCTCCATAGCCTTACTGGCTTCCCTCTTCCCTTGCCCCTCCCTTTCCTCCCGCTTCCCGCTCCCTCCCATAGTCCTGGGCTCCCCTCTTAAAGGGGCTCTGTCCCTTTTCCCACTTACAACACCTCCCCCTTGCTTAACATGAGACTTCCGTGGTCACATTTGCTCGATAAGACGTTGGGGTCTCTTTGTGGCTCGGTGGGGCCTGCCTGGTTGCTCGTGGGTCTCTTCCACGCTCTCTCGTTGCGGTGCTTCATAAGTCTTTGCTCTCTCCTTTTCCTTCCTCTCAATTGCTTCTCCTTTCATTGGTTCCTGCTCTTCAAAGTATAGCTCGCGGAGGAGGGAGTCCTTTGGCGTCATTTTGCCATAGTCCTCTGTCATAGTTGTCACCTGCTCTCTGTCCCTTGTCGCTAGGATGGGGTCTGTGCGGTTCGTCTGTCCTCTGGCTTTGTTTTCTTCTCCCGCATTTTGCTCGGGCACGTGGTCCTTCTTGTGGGTTACTCCGAATGGCCTATAGTGAATGCTGATGAGTGCATGCTGTAGTGCTGTCCGGTGGCTAAGACGGCTGTGCCCTATGGCAGGACTCGGTATCATGCGGATGGCGTCAGACACTCTGCGGCCTCCTTGGGTTGGGTCGCGTCGTGACTGACCTTTTGGCTGTATTGTCTGTGCGGTCCTCCATTGGCCGGCATGGTCCTGGGGTTTGTCTAGGGGTTGTTCTTCCGCCCCTGTCTGGTACAGTTGCCTTGTACCAACGTTTCCTGTGGCTTCCGCATTCCCCCCCCCCGTACGATATCTCGAAGGGTACTGGGTGGTTGCGATATTCATAGTTCTCTCGCAGAACGGGTGGTGTTCGTGTGCCAAGTGCAGGTCCGTCTCCCTTTTGGTGGGCTATCTCCGTGTAGAGGGGGTGTGCATGTCTGTGACGTCTCGGTGGGCTGGTGTTCGTGGCCTTGATGTCTTTTCTGATCTCTAACCGTGCCATCGGTGGACTAGGGTATCTTGTCTGGGCTGATGGTGTGGGTTGGTTTGCAGAGCTTGTGGGTGGTCCTGTTCTGCACATTCCCTGAAGGTGACCTTCCTGGCCACAGCGCCAGCATGTTCGTCCAACGGCTGGGTATGGTTCTCTGTGTGTGAGTTTCCACCCTCGCTCGAGGAACTGCTCTTTGTTCGAGCTTTGTTGCCGGTGTCTTCCAGGTTTCCTCTTTCTCCAGGGTCGAGTGGGCTTAGACTGTTGTGGTTGCCCTTCTGTGAGGGCTGCGATGATGTTGCTTTCAACGTTTCTTTCAATGGCGGCTGCCTGTGCTTCAATTCTCTCGTATGTCTTCGCCAGATTCAGTGTTTTCGCCAGGGACAGGGGCTTTTGGAGAAGGTGTTTTCTGAGCGTTGACGAGGTGCACCCTTCTATGATCCGCAGTCTTATAGCATCTTCATCGTTGAAGTTGGCGAAGTCGCAGTTTATTATTTTCTGCTGGAGACGTAAGACGAATTCTCCAATGGATTCGTGCGGACGCTGCCTGTGTTGGTTGAATTCAAGGCGTTCGTAGTCTTTGTTGGATCCTACTATCAGCTTGTCGTTGACTGCCTCGAGGAGACGTTGGTATGTTGTTTTGTCTGTAGCTGGGATTGTCTTGATGATGTCCTTTACCTCTTTTCCTACCAAGTTCCTAAATATGCTGAGTTTGTTTGGTGGGTCTTTGTTCCCTATTGCTCCTAGGAAGTCTTCAAACTCTTCGATCCATTCTTCCCACCTTGTTCCTTGGTCGTGGCGCGGGTGCAAGGCGAATGGGTCGGGTCTTCTCATGGCGGCAGCATGTGATGTGAGGCCCAGGCTTGCCAGTGTTTGCACCTCTGCGTCGGCGTCTGCTTGTGTGTGGTCGGTCATGGTGTGGGCGCGTTGTGGTGCTCCACGGGGCGGTAGGTCCTTGGTTGTCACTCCTGGCTTTCGCTCCTGGCTTTCTGGATGGTCATGGGCAGTTGGTTGGCCTGTGGCGTGGTTACTCGTATTCTCGTGTTGAGCGGCGGCAGTTCAGGTGCAGCTTTACTCTTGTGGGCTGTTGGTAGTATCCAAATGGGTTTCCTTGGTCCTTTGTAGTCTGCAGGGGTGTGAGAGGCGTGATGGCTCTCCACCTTGTGGTTGACCTTGTGGTGGTGATGCACAAATTGTGTTGGTATTGTCCTTCTGTGGCCCTGTCACGTTTCTGCACCGGTGGCAGGGTCTTGTGACTTGGGCTGGGAGGCCTCCTGGCTTGCAGTGTGGTGGCAGGTGGCTCAAGTTTATACGCAGCCTCAACTCTGGTGGGGTTGTTGGCCGTGTTCGATGTGAGGTGGCACCCTATCCAGTTGATCCGCGTAGTGGGGCTGCTGTGATGTGGTTGGCAACACGTGTGGCCTGCGTGGCGTGGTCTGCGCACGTGTGCTGCTGTCCCTTCTTTCCTTCATGAGGCCCATTAGTGGGCCCGTGGGCTGGCGTCCCGGGGCCAGCAGGGTGTCCTGTGACACTGTTGGGCCCGTTTCCTTGCTTCGTTTGGGACCTCTTTCTTTTCCTCGTATCCCAAGTCTGTTCCTTCGCTATCTTATTATACATGTGTATTTTTTTTTTTTTTTTTTTTTTTGGCGCTCACGCGAGCGTTTCCCTTTCTGTTTGACTGTCACTTTGTGGGAGACACGGGGATCTCGGGGATTCCCTTTTCCCTTTTTTTTTTTTGAATGTCACGTCCTTTGTGGGAGACACGGGGTTTCCCTTTCCCTTTTTTTTCGGATGTCACTGTGTGGGAGACACGGGGATTCCCTGGTTTGTGGCCGTTCCCTTCCCGACCCCCGACAGAACACCTTACTTGGTGGGGTGTGGCCGCCGCGGTCCGTTGTCTTCCTTTCTTCCTGCTGCCGATGGCGGGATGAAGAGGTGGATCAGCTGGGCCTGCTGCGCTGACGCGGGTGCTGCAGACGCGGTCTTCTCCCTTCTTGTCCGGCGGCTCCGCAGCCGCTGGTCCTTCCCTCCAGAGGCGCACGGGCCTCTTGGTGGATGCCAGGCACACGGGCCCGCGAGGTCGTTCCTCCTGGTCTGCTGCCGTCGGTTCCTCCACTGGGCTCACGGCCCTCCTACGTTGCTGGGCGCACGGGCCCCCCTCCGCTGCAGGCGCACAGGCCCTCGGGCACACGGGCCCCCGAATGCGGCTGGGCACACGGGCCCCCAATCACCGCTGGGCGCACGGGCCCTCAATCACTGCAGGCACACGGGCCCCCGGATGCTGCTGGGCACACGGGCCCTCCGGCAGGCACACAGGCCACTGCACTATTGTAGGGCGCACAGGCCCGCTAAAGCTGTTGGGCACACGGGCCCGATGACACTGGGCGCGCAGGCCCGCTGTAGGGCGCACGGGCCCACCTCCCACTGCCGGGCACACGGGCCCACCACGAGGGCACACCGGCCCATTTACTCTGGGCGCACAGGCCCGCTGCAGAGCTCACAGGCCCACCTCCTCTTGCCGGGCGCTCTGGCCCACCGTTGTTCCGAGCTCACATGCTCACTGCAGGGCTCACGGGCCCCTCACTGCTGCTGGGCACACGGGCCCACTGCTGCTGGGCACACGGGCCCATCACTGCTGCTGGGCACACGGGCCCACTGCTGCTGGGCACACGGGCCCATCACTGCTGCTGGGCACACGGGCCCCTCGCTCCTTGTTCCCAGGGACTTCTCTCGTCCATTTTCTTCACGGCGTGGGACGTTTCCCTTCGTCGCCAGTTGTTGGGCCCCCTCGTGGGGCTGCTTCAAGTATGCCCAATAACCACACAGGAGCCATTGTGCACTCCAACCTTCGCTTTATTCCTCCATAGCCTTACTGGCTTCCCTCTTCCCTTGCCCCTCCCTTTCCTCCCGCTTCCCGCTCCCTCCCATAGTCCTGGGCTCCCCTCTTAAAGGGGCTCTGTCCCTTTTCCCACTTACAACAAGGTGGTTCTCCCAGGGTGAGGCTCATCCATTGCACACCGGATGTGCTGACCCCTGCGATGTCCCCAAATGCGGGATACTCGACTGCATAATTTCTGGTAGTGGGGGACTGCGTTCGCGCTTTCCCCTGATCTTTGGTTTCAAAAAATAGAACAAAAAAAAATGACTTGTCGGCCTGCTGGTTGCTGTTGCTGCTCCAGGCCTGGCTGTCCTGCACTATGGAGCCCTGGCCTACAGATGGCATGCCTCATGCAAAGCCCTCTGCCGAAAGGGATGCTGGGAGATCACTGTCTCCCCACTCTGGAGGCTGGCCCAGGGAGGTGGCAGAAGGCCCCGTCTTGTCGGAAGGCCGGCCAGGCCCTGCAGCCTTTCCCAGGGCTGCAGGCCTGTCGCCCCTTCAGCCTCACCCTGGCCTTTGCGGGCTGCTAGCCTTGCCAAGCCCCCTCGGCCTGGGCCCGGCGAGGGCTCTGCCCGGCGAGGGGTCTGACCGCGTTTGGGAGCGTTCGGGAAGGCGTGAGGGGCTTGGGGCGCGATACCCTGCTCCCAAAGGCCTTAGGCCTGGTTTGCTCTATGCCCACATGAATTGATTTCTGCTTCTCTTTCCACCAGCAGGCACCCCGGACGACACTGACTATGCCAGAGAAGGAACGACTGCAAGCATGCGCAACAACACAGGGCCCTGCTGGCCTCTGACCCTGGGCGAAAGGGGCGACCGGAGGAGGAGGAGGAGGAGGAGGAGGAGGAGGAGGAGCAGAAGAAGAGCAGCAGAAAAAGAAAGGGGGATAGAAAAAAAAAAACAAAAGCCAAGCCGTACGGAGGAGGAGGAGGAGGAGGAGGAGAAGAAGGAGCTGCAGCAGAAAAAGAAAGGGTCGAAAAAAATACAAATGCCAAGCAACAAAAGGCCTTCCCCCTCCCTTTTTGGGCCTGTACGATGGGTGGGCGGCCGGCTGCCATCACCAGATGCAAATCTCGCTGGAAACGGAGCATTGTGGGAAAGCCGTTCCGCACGATGCCACCCTGTGTCTCCAGTGCCACACAAGAGGGGCCAGCCGTGCTGTTCCTGAACCAACTCATACTTACCTGGCAGGGGAGACACCATGATCACTAAGGTGGTTCTCCCAGGGTGAGGCTCATCCATTGCACACCGGATGTGCTGACCCCTGCGATGTCCCCAAATGCGGGATACTCGACTGCATAATTTCTGGTAGTGGGGGACTGCGTTCGCGCTTTCCCCTGATCTTTGGTTTCAAAAAATAGAACAAAAAAAAATGACTTGTCGGCCTGCTGGTTGCTGTTGCTGCTCCAGGCCTGGCTGTCCTGCACTATGGAGCCCTGGCCTACAGATGGCATGCCTCATGCAAAGCCCTCTGCCGAAAGGGATGCTGGGAGATCACTGTCTCCCCACTCTGGAGGCTGGCCCAGGGAGGTGGCAGAAGGCCCCGTCTTGTCGGAAGGCCGGCCAGGCCCTGCAGCCTTTCCCAGGGCTGCAGGCCTGTCGCCCCTTCAGCCTCACCCTGGCCTTTGCGGACTGCTAGCCTTGCCAAGCCCCCTCGGCCTGGGCCCGGCGAGGGCTCTGCCCGGCGAGGGGTCTGACCGCGTTTGGGAGCGTTCGGGAAGGCGTGAGGGGCTTGGGGCGCGATACCCTGCTCCCAAAGGCCTTAGGCCTGGTTTGCTCTATGCCCACATGAATTGATTTCTGCTTCTCTTTCCACCAGCAGGCACCCCGGACGACACTGACTATGCCAGAGAAGGAACGACTGCAAGCATGCGCAACAACACAGGGCCCTGCTGGCCTCTGACCCTGGGCGAAAGGGGCGACCGGAGGAGGAGGAGGAGGAGGAGGAGGAGGAGGAGGAGCAGAAGAAGAGCAGCAGAAAAAGAAAGGGGGATAGAAAAAAAAAAACAAAAGCCAAGCCGTACGGAGGAGGAGGAGGAGGAGGAGGAGAAGAAGGAGCTGCAGCAGAAAAAGAAAGGGTCGAAAAAAATACAAATGCCAAGCAACAAAAGGCCTTCCCCCTCCCTTTTTGGGCCTGTACGATGGGTGGGCGGCCGGCTGCCATCACCAGATGCAAATCTCGCTGGAAACGGAGCATTGTGGGAAAGCCGTTCCGCACGATGCCACCCTGTGTCTCCAGTGCCACACAAGAGGGGCCAGCCGTGCTGTTCCTGAACCAACTCATACTTACCTGGCAGGGGAGACACCATGATCACTAAGGTGGTTCTCCCAGGGTGAGGCTCATCCATTGCACACCGGATGTGCTGACCCCTGCGATGTCCCCAAATGCGGGATACTCGACTGCATAATTTCTGGTAGTGGGGGACTGCGTTCGCGCTTTCCCCTGATCTTTGGTTTCAAAAAATAGAACAAAAAAAAATGACTTGTCGGCCTGCTGGTTGCTGTTGCTGCTCCAGGCCTGGCTGTCCTGCACTATGGAGCCCTGGCCTACAGATGGCATGCCTCATGCAAAGCTCTCTGCCGAAAGGGATGCTGGGAGGTCACTGTCTCCCCACTCTGGAGGCTGGCCCAGGGAGGTGGCAGAAGGCCCCGTCTTGTCGGAAGGCCGGCCAGGCCCTGCAGCCTTTCCCAGGGCTGCAGGCCTGTCGCCCCTTCAGCCTCACCCTGGCCTTTGCGGGCTGCTAGCCTTGCCAAGCCCCCTCGGCCTGGGCCCGGCGAGGGCTCTGCCCGGCGAGGGGTCTGACCGCGTTTGGGAGCGTTCGGGAAGGCGTGAGGGGCTTGGGGCGCGATACCCTGCTCCCAAAGGCCTTAGGCCTGGTTTGCTCTATGCCCACATGAATTGATTTCTGCTTCTCTTTCCACCAGCAGGCACCCCGGACGACACTGACTATGCCAGAGAAGGAACGACTGCAAGCATGCGCAACAACACAGGGCCCTGCTGGCCTCTGACCCTGGGCGAAAGGGGCGACCGGAGGAGGAGGAGGAGGAGGAGGAGGAGGAGGAGGAGGAGGAGCAGAAGAAGAGCAGCAGAAAAAGAAAGGGGGATAGAAAAAAAAAAACAAAAGCCAAGCCGTACGGAGGAGGAGGAGGAGGAGGAGAAGAAGGAGCTGCAGCAGAAAAAGAAAGGGTCGAAAAAAATACAAATGCCAAGCAACAAAAGGCCTTCCCCCTCCCTTTTTGGGCCTGTACGATGGGTGGGCGGCCGGCTGCCATCACCAGATGCAAATCTCGCTGGAAACTGAGCATTGTGGGAAAGCCGTTCCGCACGATGCCACCCTGTGTCTCCAGTGCCACACAAGAGGGGCCAGCCGTGCTGTTCCTGAACCAACTCATACTTACCTGGCAGGGGAGACACCATGATCACTAAGGTGGTTCTCCCAGGGTGAGGCTCATCCATTGCACACCGGATGTGCTGACCCCTGCGATGTCCCCAAATGCGGGATACTCGACTGCATAATTTCTGGTAGTGGGGGACTGCGTTCGCGCTTTCCCCTGATCTTTGGTTTCAAAAAATAGAACAAAAAAAAATGACTTGTCGGCCTGCTGGTTGCTGTTGCTGCTCCAGGCCTGGCTGTCCTGCACTATGGAGCCCTGGCCTACAGATGGCATGCCTCATGCAAAGCCCTCTGCCGAAAGGGATGCTGGGAGATCACTGTCTCCCCACTCTGGAGGCTGGCCCAGGGAGGTGGCAGAAGGCCCCGTCTTGTCGGAAGGCCGGCCAGGCCCTGCAGCCTTTCCCAGGGCTGCAGGCCTGTCGCCCCTTCAGCCTCACCCTGGCCTTTGCGGGCTGCTAGCCTTGCCAAGCCCCCTCGGCCTGGGCCCGGCGAGGGCTCTGCCCGGCGAGGGGTCTGACCGCGTTTGGGAGCGTTCGGTAAGGCGTGAGGGGCTTGGGGCGCGATACCCTGCTCCCAAAGGCCTTAGGCCTGGTTTGCTCTATGCCCACATGAATTGATTTCTGCTTCTCTTTCCACCAGCAGGCACCCCGGACGACACTGACTATGCCAGAGAAGGAACGACTGCAAGCATGCGCAACAACACAGGGCCCTGCTGGCCTCTGACCCTGGGCGAAAGGGGCGACCGGAGGAGGAGGAGGAGGAGGAGGAGGAGGAGGAGGAGGAGGAGCAGAAGAAGAGCAGCAGAAAAAGAAAGGGGGATAGAAAAAAAAAAACAAAAGCCAAGCCGTACGGAGGAGGAGGAGGAGGAGGAGGAGAAGAAGGAGCTGCAGCAGAAAAAGAAAGGGTCGAAAAAAATACAAATGCCAAGCAACAAAAGGCCTTCCCCCTCCCTTTTTGGGCCTGTACGATGGGTGGGCGGCCGGCTGCCATCACCAGATGCAAATCTCGCTGGAAACGGAGCATTGTGGGAAAGCCGTTCCGCACGATGCCACCCTGTGTCTCCAGTGCCACACAAGAGGGGCCAGCCGTGCTGTTCCTGAACCAACTCATACTTACCTGGCAGGGGAGACACCATGATCACTAAGGTGGTTCTCCCAGGGTGAGGCTCATCCATTGCACACCGGATGTGCTGACCCCTGCGATGTCCCCAAATGCGGGATACTCGACTGCATAATTTCTGGTAGTGGGGGACTGCGTTCGCGCTTTCCCCTGATCTTTGGTTTCAAAAAATAGAACAAAAAAAAATGACTTGTCGGCCTGCTGGTTGCTGTTGCTGCTCCAGGCCTGGCTGTCCTGCACTATGGAGCCCTGGCCTACAGATGGCATGCCTCATGCAAAGCCCTCTGCCGAAAGGGATGCTGGGAGATCACTGTCTCCCCACTCTGGAGGCTGGCCCAGGGAGGTGGCAGAAGGCCCCGTCTTGTCGGAAGGCCGGCCAGGCCCTGCAGCCTTTCCCAGGGCTGCAGGCCTGTCGCCCCTTCAGCCTCACCCTGGCCTTTGCGGGCTGCTAGCCTTGCCAAGCCCCCTCGGCCTGGGCCCGGCGAGGGGTCTGACCGCGTTTGGGAGCGTTCGGGAAGGCGTGAGGGGCTTGGGGCGCGATACCCTGCTCCCAAAGGCCTTAGGCCTGGTTTGCTCTATGCCCACATGAATTGATTTCTGCTTCTCTTTCCACCAGCAGGCACCCCGGACGACACTGACTATGCCAGAGAAGGAACGACTGCAAGCATGCGCAACAACACAGGGCCCTGCTGGCCTCTGACCCTGGGCGAAAGGGGCGACCGGAGGAGGAGGAGGAGGAGGAGGAGGAGGAGCAGAAGAAGAGCAGCAGAAAAAGAAAGGGGGATAGAAAAAAAAAAACAAAAGCCAAGCCGTACGGAGGAGGAGGAGGAGGAGGAGAAGAAGGAGCTGCAGCAGAAAAAGAAAGGGTCGAAAAAAATACAAATGCCAAGCAACAAAAGGCCTTCCCCCTCCCTTTTTGGGCCTGTACGATGGGTGGGCGGCCGGCTGCCATCACCAGATGCAAATCTCGCTGGAAACTGAGCATTGTGGGAAAGCCGTTCCGCACGATGCCACCCTGTGTCTCCAGTGCCACACAAGAGGGGCCAGCCGTGCTGTTCCTGA
The DNA here is from genome assembly GCF_040938575.1 of Ambystoma mexicanum. NCBI lineage: Eukaryota > Metazoa > Chordata > Amphibia > Caudata > Ambystomatidae > Ambystoma > Ambystoma mexicanum. The sequence continues at coordinate 484,786,231 of NC_090935.1, read as the reverse complement.
ACCAACTCATACTTACCTGGCAGGGGAGACACCATGATCACTAAGGTGGTTCTCCCAGGGTGAGGCTCATCCATTGCACACCGGATGTGCTGACCCCTGCGATGTCCCCAAATGCGGGATACTCGACTGCATAATTTCTGGTAGTGGGGGACTGCGTTTGCGCTTTCCCCTGATCTTTGGTTTCAAAAAATAGAACAAAAAAAAATGACTTGTCGGCCTGCTGGTTGCTGTTGCTGCTCCAGGCCTGGCTGTCCTGCACTATGGAGCCCTGGCCTACAGATGGCATGCCTCATGCAAAGCCCTCTGCCGAAAGGGATGCTGGGAGATCACTGTCTCCCCACTCTGGAGGCTGGCCCAGGGAGGTGGCAGAAGGCCCCGTCTTGTCGGAATGCCGGCCAGGCCCTGCAGCCTTTCCCAGGGCTGCAGGCCTGTCGCCCCTTCAGCCTCACCCTGGCCTTTGCGGGCTGCTAGCCTTGCCAAGCCCCCTCGGCCTGGGCCCGGCGAGGGCTCTGCCCGGCGAGGGGTCTGACCGCGTTTGGGAGCGTTCGGGAAGGCGTGAGGGGCTTGGGGCGCGATACCCTGCTCCCAAAGGCCTTAGGCCTGGTTTGCTCTATGCCCACATGAATTGATTTCTGCTTCTCTTTCCACCAGCAGGCACCCCGGACGACACTGACTATGCCAGAGAAGGAACGACTGCAAGCATGCGCAACAACACAGGGCCCTGCTGGCCTCTGACCCTGGGCGAAAGGGGCGACCGGAGGAGGAGGAGGAGGAGGAGGAGGAGGAGGAGGAGCAGAAGAAGAGCAGCAGAAAAAGAAAGGGGGATAGAAAAAAAAAAACAAAAGCCAAGCCGTACGGAGGAGGAGGAGGAGGAGGAGAAGAAGGAGCTGCAGCAGAAAAAGAAAGGGTCGAAAAAAATACAAATGCCAAGCAACAAAAGGCCTTCCCCCTCCCTTTTTGGGCCTGTACGATGGGTGGGCGGCCGGCTGCCATCACCAGATGCAAATCTCGCTGGAAACGGAGCATTGTGGGAAAGCCGTTCCGCACGATGCCACCCTGTGTCTCCAGTGCCACACAAGAGGGGCCAGCCGTGCTGTTCCTGAACCAACTCATACTTACCTGGCAGGGGAGACACCATGATCACTAAGGTGGTTCTCCCAGGGTGAGGCTCATCCATTGCACACCGGATGTGCTGACCCCTGCGATGTCCCCAAATGCGGGATACTCGACTGCATAATTTCTGGTAGTGGGGGACTGCGTTCGCGCTTTCCCCTGATCTTTGGTTTCAAAAAATAGAACAAAAAAAAATGACTTGTCGGCCTGCTGGTTGCTGTTGCTGCTCCAGGCCTGGCTGTCCTGCACTATGGAGCCCTGGCCTACAGATGGCATGCCTCATGCAAAGCCCTCTGCCGAAAGGGATGCTGGGAGATCACTGTCTCCCCACTCTGGAGGCTGGCCCAGGGAGGTGGCAGAAGGCCCCGTCTTGTCGGAAGGCCGGCCAGGCCCTGCAGCCTTTCCCAGGGCTGCAGGCCTGTCGCCCCTTCAGCCTCACCCTGGCCTTTGCGGGCTGCTAGCCTTGCCAAGCCCCCTCGGCCTGGGCCCGGCGAGGGCTCTGCCCGGCGAGGGGTCTGACCGCGTTTGGGAGCGTTCGGGAAGGCGTGGGGGGCTTGGGGCGCGATACCCTGCTCCCAAAGGCCTTAGGCCTGGTTTGCTCTATGCCCACATGAATTGATTTCTGCTTCTCTTTCCACCAGCAGGCACCCCGGACGACACTGACTATGCCAGAGAAGGAACGACTGCAAGCATGCGCAACAACACAGGGCCCTGCTGGCCTCTGACCCTGGGCGAAAGGGGCGACCGGAGGAGGAGGAGGAGGAGGAGGAGGAGGAGGAGGAGGAGGAGCAGAAGAAGAGCAGCAGAAAAAGAAAGGGGGATAGAAAAAAAAAAACAAAAGCCAAGCCGTACGGAGGAGGAGGAGGAGGAGGAGAAGAAGGAGCTGCAGCAGAAAAAGAAAGGGTCGAAAAAAATACAAATGCCAAGCAACAAAAGGCCTTCCCCCTCCCTTTTTGGGCCTGTACGATGGGTGGGCGGCCGGCTGCCATCACCAGATGCAAATCTCGCTGGAAACTGAGCATTGTGGGAAAGCCGTTCCGCACGATGCCACCCTGTGTCTCCAGTGCCACACAAGAGGGGCCAGCCGTGCTGTTCCTGAACCAACTCATACTTACCTGGCAGGGGAGACACCATGATCACTAAGGTGGTTCTCCCAGGGTGAGGCTCATCCATTGCACACCGGATGTGCTGACCCCTGTGATGTCCCCAAATGCGGGATACTCGACTGCATAATTTCTGGTAGTGGGGGACTGCGTTCGCGCTTTCCCCTGATCTTTGGTTTCAAAAAATAGAACAAAAAAAAATGACTTGTCGGCCTGCTGGTTGCTGTTGCTGCTCCAGGCCTGGCTGTCCTGCACTATGGAGCCCTGGCCTACAGATGGCATGCCTCATGCAAAGCCCTCTGCCGAAAGGGATGCTGGGAGATCACTGTCTCCCCACTCTGGAGGCTGGCCCAGGGAGGTGGCAGAAGGCCCCGTCTTGTCGGAAGGCCGGCCAGGCCCTGCAGCCTTTCCCAGGGCTGCAGGCCTGTCGCCCCTTCAGCCTCACCCTGGCCTTTGCGGGCTGCTAGCCTTGCCAAGCCCCCTCGGCCTGGGCCCGGCAAGGGCTCTGCCCGGCGAGGGGTCTGACCGCGTTTGGGAGCGTTCGGGAAGGCGTGAGGGGCTTGGGGCGCGATACCCTGCTCCCAAAGGCCTTAGGCCTGGTTTGCTCTATGCCCACATGAATTGATTTCTGCTTCTCTTTCCACCAGCAGGCACCCCGGACGACACTGACTATGCCAGAGAAGGAACGACTGCAAGCATGCGCAACAACACAGGGCCCTGCTGGCCTCTGACCCTGGGCGAAAGGGGCGACCGGAGGAGGAGGAGGAGGAGGAGGAGGAGGAGGAGGAGCAGAAGAAGAGCAGCAGAAAAAGAAAGGGGGATAGAAAAAAAAAAACAAAAGCCAAGCCGTACGGAGGAGGAGGAGGAGGAGGAGGAGAAGAAGGAGCTGCAGCAGAAAAAGAAAGGGTCGAAAAAAATACAAATGCCAAGCAACAAAAGGCCTTCCCCCTCCCTTTTTGGGCCTGTACGATGGGTGGGCGGCCGGCTGCCATCACCAGATGCAAATCTCGCTGGAAACGGAGCATTGTGGGAAAGCCGTTCCGCACGATGCCACCCTGTGTCTCCAGTGCCACACAAGAGGGGCCAGCCGTGCTGTTCCTGAACCAACTCATACTTACCTGGCAGGGGAGACACCATGATCACTAAGGTGGTTCTCCCAGGGTGAGGCTCATCCATTGCACACCGGATGTGCTGACCCCTGCGATGTCCCCAAATGCGGGATACTCGACTGCATAATTTCTGGTAGTGGGGGACTGCGTTCGCGCTTTCCCCTGATCTTTGGTTTCAAAAAATAGAACAAAAAAAAATGACTTGTCGGCCTGCTGGTTGCTGTTGCTGCTCCAGGCCTGGCTGTCCTGCACTATGGAGCCCTGGCCTACAGATGGCATGCCTCATGCAAAGCCCTCTGCCGAAAGGGATGCTGGGAGATCACTGTCTCCCCACTCTGGAGGCTGGCCCAGGGAGGTGGCAGAAGGCCCCGTCTTGTCGGAAGGCCGGCCAGGCCCTGCAGCCTTTCCCAGGGCTGCAGGCCTGTCGCCCCTTCAGCCTCACCCTGGCCTTTGCGGGCTGCTAGCCTTGCCAAGCCCCCTCGGCCTGGGCCCGGCGAGGGCTCTGCCCGGCGAGGGGTCTGACCGCGTTTGGGAGCGTTCGGGAAGGCGTGAGGGGCTTGGGGCGCGATACCCTGCTCCCAAAGGCCTTAGGCCTGGTTTGCTCTATGCCCACATGAATTGATTTCTGCTTCTCTTTCCACCAGCAGGCACCCCGGACGACACTGACTATGCCAGAGAAGGAACGACTGCAAGCATGCGCAACAACACAGGGCCCTGCTGGCCTCTGACCCTGGGCGAAAGGGGCGACCGGAGGAGGAGGAGGAGGAGGAGGAGGAGGAGGAGGAGGAGGAGCAGAAGAAGAGCAGCAGAAAAAGAAAGGGGGATAGAAAAAAAAAAACAAAAGCCAAGCCGTACGGAGGAGGAGGAGGAGGAGGAGGAGAAGAAGGAGCTGCAGCAGAAAAAGAAAGGGTCGAAAAAAATACAAATGCCAAGCAACAAAAGGCCTTCCCCCTCCCTTTTTGGGCCTGTACGATGGGTGGGCGGCCGGCTGCCATCACCAGATGCAAATCTCGCTGGAAACGGAGCATTGTGGGAAAGCCGTTCCGCACGATGCCACCCTGTGTCTCCAGTGCCACACAAGAGGGGCCAGCCGTGCTGTTCCTGAACCAACTCATACTTACCTGGCAGGGGAGACACCATGATCACTAAGGTGGTTCTCCCAGGGTGAGGCTCATCCATTGCACACCGGATGTGCTGACCCCTGCGATGTCCCCAAATGCGGGATACTCGACTGCATAATTTCTGGTAGTGGGGGACTGCGTTCGCGCTTTCCCCTGATCTTTGGTTTCAAAAAATAGAACAAAAAAAAATGACTTGTCGGCCTGCTGGTTGCTGTTGCTGCTCCAGGCCTGGCTGTCCTGCACTATGGAGCCCTGGCCTACAGATGGCATGCCTCATGCAAAGCCCTCTGCCGAAAGGGATGCTGGGAGATCACTGTCTCCCCACTCTGGAGGCTGGCCCAGGGAGGTGGCAGAAGGCCCCGTCTTGTCGGAAGGCCGGCCAGGCCCTGCAGCCTTTCCCAGGGCTGCAGGCCTGTCGCCCCTTCAGCCTCACCCTGGCCTTTGCGGGCTGCTAGCCTTGCCAAGCCCCCTCGGCCTGGGCCCGGCGAGGGCTCTGCCCGGCGAGGGGTCTGACCGCGTTTGGGAGCGTTCGTGAGGGGCTTGGGGCGCGATACCCTGCTCCCAAAGGCCTTAGGCCTGGTTTGCTCTATGCCCACATGAATTGATTTCTGCTTCTCTTTCCACCAGCAGGCACCCCGGACGACACTGACTATGCCAGAGAAGGAACGACTGCAAGCATGCGCAACAACACAGGGCCCTGCTGGCCTCTGACCCTGGGCGAAAGGGGGGACCGGAGGAGGAGGAGGAGGAGGAGCAGAAGAAGAGCAGCAGAAAAAGAAAGGGGGATAGAAAAAAAAAAACAAAAGCCAAGCCGTACGGAGGAGGAGGAGGAGGAGGAGAAGAAGGAGCTGCAGCAGAAAAAGAAAGGGTCGAAAAAAATACAAATGCCAAGCAACAAAAGGCCTTCCCCCTCCCTTTTTGGGCCTGTACGATGGGTGGGCGGCCGGCTGCCATCACCAGATGCAAATCTCGCTGGAAACGGAGCATTGTGGGAAAGCCGTTCCGCACGATGCCACCCTGTGTCTCCAGTGCCACACAAGAGGGGCCAGCCGTGCTGTTCCTGAACCAACTCATACTTACCTGGCAGGGGAGACACCATGATCACTAAGGTGGTTCTCCCAGGGTGAGGCTCATCCATTGCACACCGGATGTGCTGACCCCTGCGATGTCCCCAAATGCGGGATACTCGACTGCATAATTTCTGGTAGTGGGGGACTGCGTTCGCGCTTTCCCCTGATCTTTGGTTTCAAAAAATAGAACAAAAAAAAATGACTTGTCGGCCTGCTGGTTGCTGTTGCTGCTCCAGGCCTGGCTGTCCTGCACTATGGAGCCCTGGCCTACAGATGGCATGCCTCATGCAAAGCCCTCTGCCGAAAGGGATGCTGGGAGATCACTGTCTCCCCACTCTGGAGGCTGGCCCAGGGAGGTGGCAGAAGGCCCCGTCTTGTCGGAAGGCCAGCCAGGCCCTGCAGCCTTTCCCAGGGCTGCAGGCCTGTCGCCCCTTCAGCCTCACCCTGGCCTTTGCGGGCTGCTAGCCTTGCCAAGCCCCCTCGGCCTGGGCCCGGCGAGGGCTCTGCCCGGCGAGGGGTCTGACCGCGTTTGGGAGCGTTCGGGAAGGCGTGAGGGGCTTGGGGCGCGATACCCTGCTCCCAAAGGCCTTAGGCCTGGTTTGCTCTATGCCCACATGAATTGATTTCTGCTTCTCTTTCCACCAGCAGGCACCCCGGACGACACTGACTATGCCAGAGAAGGAACGACTGCAAGCATGCGCAACAACACAGGGCCCTGCTGGCCTCTGACCCTGGGCGAAAGGGGGGACCGGAGGAGGAGGAGGAGGAGGAGCAGAAGAAGAGCAGCAGAAAAAGAAAGGGGGATAGAAAAAAAAAAACAAAAGCCAAGCCGTACGGAGGAGGAGGAGGAGGAGGAGAAGAAGGAGCTGCAGCAGAAAAAGAAAGGGTCGAAAAAAATACAAATGCCAAGCAACAAAAGGCCTTCCCCCTCCCTTTTTGGGCCTGTACGATGGGTGGGCGGCCGGCTGCCATCACCAGATGCAAATCTCGCTGGAAACGGAGCATTGTGGGAAAGCCGTTCCGCACGATGCCACCCTGTGTCTCCAGTGCCACACAAGAGGGGCCAGCCGTGCTGTTCCTGAACCAACTCATACTTACCTGGCAGGGGAGACACCATGATAACAAATGCCAGGGAGATGGAAAAGTTCATCGCAGATTTTGGCCTTCAGGGGGTGGTGCCTGCATTGTGGAACCCAAGGACAATCCACAACCTGATCCGGTCCCAAGACACCACAGATCCCATTGAGGACCTGCCAGCGGCCACAGTTACCCAGGTGTGGGAAAATGTGGCATCAAACAAACTCCTGAATATTCACAAGGACATTGCCTGGCTGACGGTGAGGGGGGCACTATCTGTGCGAGCATTCATGAACAGACGGGGCCTCTGCCCACACAGGAGCTGCCCAAGGGGGTGCCCGGCAGAGGAAACAGCGTACCACCTCTTCTGGGCATGCCCCTTTGCAAGGAAACTGCGCAGGGCCCTGAACACTGAGTTGAGTGCTCACATCCCACCCCAAGACATTATACACCAGTCTGTGCTGTATGGACTCTTTGCACAGACCCACACACTAGAGGCAATACAGAACGGCTGGAGGATCCTCTGCTGCATGAAGGACATTCTCCTCTACGCAAGGAAACGCCTGGTCCTCAATGATGAGCTGCTGACAACCGAAGCCTGTCGCAGGATGGTCCACGGCCTGCTAAGAGACTACGAAATCAAGGACAGCCTGGAAGATGGGGGCCCTGAGTAAAACCCCCAGCCCAGGCAATCATCCAAAAATAAAATAAAGAAAAAGAGAACTCTTTGCCTACTCAGGCAAAATACGAACACTTTGTAAACCACAGACTCTGAACAGAAAATATATATGTACCCACCCAAATGCCCAAAGTAAAATTGAAACCACCCCTTCTGCTTTGAGGGGGGAATGTAATTGCCACAAAAGTCTTCTTATTGAATTGAATTTATTACCCTTGTATCATCTTTAAGCACTTAATAAAGATATTTTTACAAAAAAAAAAAAAAGGTGGTTCTCCCAGGGTGAGGCTCATCCATTGCACACCGGATGTGCTGACCCCTGCGATGTCCCCAAATGCGGGATACTCGACTGCATAATTTCTGGTAGTGGGGGACTGCGTTCGCGCTTTCCCCTGATCTTTGGTTTCAAAAAATAGAACAAAAAAAAATGACTTGTCGGCCTGCTGGTTGCTGTTGCTGCTCCAGGCCTGGCTGTCCTGCACTATGGAGCCCTGGCCTACAGATGGCATGCCTCATGCAAAGCCCTCTGCCGAAAGGGATGCTGGGAGATCACTGTCTCCCCACTCTGGAGGCTGGCCCAGGGAGGTGGCAGAAGGCCCCGTCTTGTCGGAAGGCCGGCCAGGCCCTGCAGCCTTTCCCAGGGCTGCAGGCCTGTCGCCCCTTCAGCCTCACCCTGGCCTTTGCGGGCTGCTAGCCTTGCCAAGCCCCCTCGGCCTGGGCCCGGCGAGGGCTCTGCCCGGCGAGGGGTCTGACCGCGTTTGGGAGCGTTCGGAAAGGCGTGAGGGGCTTGGGGCGCGATACCCTGCTCCCAAAGGCCTTAGGCCTGGTTTGCTCTATGCCCACATGAATTGATTTCTGCTTCTCTTTCCACCAGCAGGCACCCCGGACGACACTGACTATGCCAGAGAAGGAACGACTGCAAGCATGCGCAACAACACAGGGCCCTGCTGGCCTCTGACCCTGGGCGAAAGGGGCGACCGGAGGAGGAGGAGGAGGAGGAGGAGGAGGAGGAGGAGGAGGAGGAGAAGAAGAGCAGCAGAAAAAGAAAGGGGGATAGAAAAAAAAAAACAAAAGCCAAGCCGTACGGAGGAGGAGGAGGAGGAGGAGAAGAAGGAGCTGCAGCAGAAAAAGAAAGGGTCGAAAAAAATACAAATGCCAAGCAACAAAAGGCCTTCCCCCTCCCTTTTTGGGCCTGTACGATGGGTGGGCGGCCGGCTGCCATCACCAGATGCAAATCTCGCTGGAAACTGAGCATTGTGGGAAAGCCGTTCCGCACGATGCCACCCTGTGTCTCCAGTGCCACACAAGAGGGGCCAGCCGTGCTGTTCCTGAACCAACTCATACTTACCTGGCAGGGGAGACACCATGATCACTAAGGTGGTTCTCCCAGGGTGAGGCTCATCCATTGCACACCGGATGTGCTGACCCCTGCGATGTCCCCAAATGCGGGATACTCGACTGCATAATTTCTGGTAGTGGGGGACTGTGTTCGCGCTTTCCCCTGATCTTTGGTTTCAAAAAATAGAACAAAAAAAAATGACTTGTCGGCCTGCTGGTTGCTGTTGCTGCTCCAGGCCTGGCTGTCCTGCACTATGGAGCCCTGGCCTACAGATGGCATGCCTCATGCAAAGCCCTCTGCCGAAAGGGATGCTGGGAGATCACTGTCTCCCCACTCTGGAGGCTGGCCCAGGGAGGTGGCAGAAGGCCCCGTCTTGTCGGAAGGCCGGCCAGGCCCTGCAGCCTTTCCCAGGGCTGCAGGCCTGTCGCCCCTTCAGCCTCACCCTGGCCTTTGCGGGCTGCTAGCCTTGCCAAGCCCCCTCGGCCTGGGCCCGGCGAGGGCTCTGCCCGGCGAGGGGTCTGACCGCGTTTGGGAGCGTTCGGGAAGGCGTGAGGGGCTTGGGGCGCGATACCCTGCTCCCAAAGGCCTTAGGCCTGGTTTGCTCTATGCCCACATGAATTGATTTCTGCTTCTCTTTCCACCAGCAGGCACCCCGGACGACACTGACTATGCCAGAGAAGGAACGACTGCAAGCATGCGCAACAACACAGGGCCCTGCTGGCCTCTGACCCTGGGCGAAAGGGGCGACCGGAGGAGGAGGAGGAGGAGGAGGAGGAGGAGGAGCAGAAGAAGAGCAGCAGAAAAAGAAAGGGGGATAGAAAAAAAAAAACAAAAGCCAAGCCGTACGGAGGAGGAGGAGGAGGAGCAGGAGAAGAAGGAGCTGCAGCAGAAAAAGAAAGGGTCGAAAAAAATACAAATGCCAAGCAACAAAAGGCCTTCCCCCTCCCTTTTTGGGCCTGTACGATGGGTGGGCGGCCGGCTGCCATCACCAGATGCAAATCTCGCTGGAAACGGAGCATTGTGGGAAAGCCGTTCCGCACGATGCCACCCTGTGTCTCCAGTGCCACACAAGAGGGGCCAGCCGTGCTGTTCCTGAACCAACTCATACTTACCTGGCAGGGGAGACACCATGATCACTAAGGTGGTTCTCCCAGGGTGAGGCTCATCCATTGCACACCGGATGTGCTGACCCCTGCGATGTCCCCAAATGCGGGATACTCGACTGCATAATTTCTGGTAGTGGGGGACTGCGTTCGCGCTTTCCCCTGATCTTTGGTTTCAAAAAATAGAACAAAAAAAAATGACTTGTCGGCCTGCTGGTTGCTGTTGCTGCTCCAGGCCTGGCTGTCCTGCACTATGGAGCCCTGGCCTACAGATGGCATGCCTCATGCAAAGCCCTCTGCCGAAAGGGATGCTGGGAGATCACTGTCTCCCCACTCTGGAGGCTGGCCCAGGGAGGTGGCAGAAGGCCCCGTCTTGTCGGAAGGCCGGCCAGGCCCTGCAGCCTTTCCCAGGGCTGCAGGCCTGTCGCCCCTTCAGCCTCACCCTGGCCTTTGCGGGCTGCTAGCCTTGCCAAGCCCCCTCGGCCTGGGCCCGGCGAGGGCTCTGCCCGGCGAGGGCTCTGCCCGCGTTTGGGAGCGTTCGGGAAGGCGTAAGGGGCTTGGGGCGCGATACCCTGCTCCCAAAGGCCTTAGGCCTGGTTTGCTCTATGCCCACATGAATTGATTTCTGCTTCTCTTTCCACCAGCAGGCACCCCGGACGACACTGACTATGCCAGAGAAGGAACGACTGCAAGCATGCGCAACAACACAGGGCCCTGCTGGCCTCTGACCCTGGGCGAAAGGGGCGACCGGAGGAGGAGGAGGAGGAGGAGGAGGAGGAGGAGGAGCAGAAGAAGAGCAGCAGAAAAAGAAAGGGGGATAGAAAAAAAAAAACAAAAGCCAAGCCGTACGGAGGAGGAGGAGGAGGAGGAGGAGAAGAAGGAGCTGCAGCAGAAAAAGAAAGGGTCGAAAAAAATACAAATGCCAAGCAACAAAAGGCCTTCCCCCTCCCTTTTTGGGCCTGTACGATGGGTGGGCGGCCGGCTGCCATCACCAGATGCAAATCTCGCTGGAAACGGAGCATTGTGGGAAAGCCGTTCCGCACGATGCCACCCTGTGTCTCCAGTGCCACACAAGAGGGGCCAGCCGTGCTGTTCCTGAACCAACTCATACTTACCTGGCAGGGGAGACACCATGATCACTAAGGTGGTTCTCCCAGGGTGAGGCTCATCCATTGCACACCGGATGTGCTGACCCCTGCGATGTCCCCAAATGCGGGATACTCGACTGCATAATTTCTGGTAGTGGGGGACTGCGTTCGCGCTTTCCCCTGATCTTTGGTTTCAAAAAATAGAACAAAAAAAAATGACTTGTCGGCCTGCTGGTTGCTGTTGCTGCTCCAGGCCTGGCTGTCCTGCACTATGGAGCCCTGGCCTACAGATGGCATGCCTCATGCAAAGCCCTCTGCCGAAAGGGATGCTGGGAGATCACTGTCTCCCCACTCTGGAGGCTGGCCCAGGGAGGTGGCAGAAGGCCCCGTCTTGTCGGAAGGCCGGCCAGGCCCTGCAGCCTTTCCCAGGGCTGCAGGCCTGTCGCCCCTTCAGCCTCACCCTGGCCTTTGCGGGCTGCTAGCCTTGCCAAGCCCCCTCGGCCTGGGCCCGGCGAGGGCTCTGCCCGGCGAGGGGTCTGACCGCGTTTGGGAGCGTTCGGGAAGGCGTGAGGGGCTTGGGGCGCGATACCCTGCTCCCAAAGGCCTTAGGCCTGGTTTGCTCTATGCCCACATGAATTGATTTCTGCTTCTCTTTCCACCAGCAGGCACCCCGGACGACACTGACTATGCCAGAGAAGGAACGACTGCAAGCATGCGCAACAACACAGGGCCCTGCTGGCCTCTGACCCTGGGCGAAAGGGGCGACCGGAGGAGGAGGAGGAGGAGGAGGAGGAGGAGCAGAAGAAGAGCAGCAGAAAAAGAAAGGGGGATAGAAAAAAAAAAACAAAAGCCAAGCCGTACGGAGGAGGAGGAGGAGGAGGAGGAGAAGAAGGAGCTGCAGCAGAAAAAGAAAGGGTCGAAAAAAATACAAATGCCAAGCAACAAAAGGCCTTCCCCCTCCCTTTTTGGGCCTGTACGATGGGTGGGCGGCCGGCTGCCATCACCAGATGCAAATCTCGCTGGAAACGGAGCATTGTGGGAAAGCCGTTCCGCACGATGCCACCCTGTGTCTCCAGTGCCACACAAGAGGGGCCAGCCGTGCTGTTCCTGAACCAACTCATACTTACCTGGCAGGGGAGACACCATGATCACTAAGGTGGTTCTCCCAGGGTGAGGCTCATCCATTGCACACCGGATGTGCTGACCCCTGCGATGTCCCCAAATGCGGGATACTCGACTGCATAATTTCTGGTAGTGGGGGACTGCGTTCGCGCTTTCCCCTGATCTTTGGTTTCAAAAAATAGAACAAAAAAAAATGACTTGTCGGCCTGCTGGTTGCTGTTGCTGCTCCAGGCCTGGCTGTCCTGCACTATGGAGCCCTGGCCTACAGATGGCATGCCTCATGCAAAGCCCTCTGCCGAAAGGGATGCTGGGAGATCACTGTCTCCCCACTCTGGAGGCTGGCCCAGGGAGGTGGCAGAAGGCCCCGTCTTGTCGGAAGGCCGGCCAGGCCCTGCAGCCTTTCCCAGGGCTGCAGGCCTGTCGCCCCTTCAGCCTCACCCTGGCCTTTGCGGGCTGCTAGCCTTGCCAAGCCCCCTCGGCCTGGGCCCGGCGAGGGCTCTGCCCGGCGAGGGGTCTGACCGCGTTTGGGAGCGTTCGGAAAGGCGTGAGGGGCTTGGGGCGCGATACCCTGCTCCCAAAGGCCTTAGGCCTGGTTTGCTCTATGCCCACATGAATTGATTTCTGCTTCTCTTTCCACCAGCAGGCACCCCGGACGACACTGACTATGCCAGAGAAGGAACGACTGCAAGCATGCGCAACAACACAGGGCCCTGCTGGCCTCTGACCCTGGGCGAAAGGGGCGACCGGAGGAGGAGGAGGAGGAGGAGGAGGAGGAGGAGGAGGAGGAGGAGAAGAAGAGCAGCAGAAAAAGAAAGGGGGATAGAAAAAAAAAAACAAAAGCCAAGCCGTACGGAGGAGGAGGAGGAGGAGGAGAAGAAGGAGCTGCAGCAGAAAAAGAAAGGGTCGAAAAAAATACAAATGCCAAGCAACAAAAGGCCTTCCCCCTCCCTTTTTGGGCCTGTACGATGGGTGGGCGGCCGGCTGCCATCACCAGATGCAAATCTCGCTGGAAACTGAGCATTGTGGGAAAGCCGTTCCGCACGATGCCACCCTGTGTCTCCAGTGCCACACAAGAGGGGCCAGCCGTGCTGTTCCTGAACCAACTCATACTTACCTGGCAGGGGAGACACCATGATCACTAAGGTGGTTCTCCCAGGGTGAGGCTCATCCATTGCACACCGGATGTGCTGACCCCTGCGATGTCCCCAAATGCGGGATACTCGACTGCATAATTTCTGGTAGTGGGGGACTGTGTTCGCGCTTTCCCCTGATCTTTGGTTTCAAAAAATAGAACAAAAAAAAATGACTTGTCGGCCTGCTGGTTGCTGTTGCTGCTCCAGGCCTGGCTGTCCTGCACTATGGAGCCCTGGCCTACAGATGGCATGCCTCATGCAAAGCCCTCTGCCGAAAGGGATGCTGGGAGATCACTGTCTCCCCACTCTGGAGGCTGGCCCAGGGAGGTGGCAGAAGGCCCCGTCTTGTCGGAAGGCCGGCCAGGCCCTGCAGCCTTTCCCAGGGCTGCAGGCCTGTCGCCCCTTCAGCCTCACCCTGGCCTTTGCGGGCTGCTAGCCTTGCCAAGCCCCCTCGGCCTGGGCCCGGCGAGGGCTCTGCCCGGCGAGGGGTCTGACCGCGTTTGGGAGCGTTCGGGAAGGCGTGAGGGGCTTGGGGCGCGATACCCTGCTCCCAAAGGCCTTAGGCCTGGTTTGCTCTATGCCCACATGAATTGATTTCTGCTTCTCTTTCCACCAGCAGGCACCCCGGACGACACTGACTATGCCAGAGAAGGAACGACTGCAAGCATGCGCAACAACACAGGGCCCTGCTGGCCTCTGACCCTGGGCGAAAGGGGCGACCGGAGGAGGAGGAGGAGGAGGAGGAGGAGGAGGAGCAGAAGAAGAGCAGCAGAAAAAGAAAGGGGGATAGAAAAAAAAAAACAAAAGCCAAGCCGTACGGAGGAGGAGGAGGAGGAGCAGGAGAAGAAGGAGCTGCAGCAGAAAAAGAAAGGGTCGAAAAAAATACAAATGCCAAGCAACAAAAGGCCTTCCCCCTCCCTTTTTGGGCCTGTACGATGGGTGGGCGGCCGGCTGCCATCACCAGATGCAAATCTCGCTGGAAACGGAGCATTGTGGGAAAGCCGTTCCGCACGATGCCACCCTGTGTCTCCAGTGCCACACAAGAGGGGCCAGCCGTGCTGTTCCTGAACCAACTCATACTTACCTGGCAGGGGAGACACCATGATCACTAAGGTGGTTCTCCCAGGGTGAGGCTCATCCATTGCACACCGGATGTGCTGACCCCTGCGATGTCCCCAAATGCGGGATACTCGACTGCATAATTTCTGGTAGTGGGGGACTGCGTTCGCGCTTTCCCCTGATCTTTGGTTTCAAAAAATAGAACAAAAAAAAATGACTTGTCGGCCTGCTGGTTGCTGTTGCTGCTCCAGGCCTGGCTGTCCTGCACTATGGAGCCCTGGCCTACAGATGGCATGCCTCATGCAAAGCCCTCTGCCGAAAGGGATGCTGGGAGATCACTGTCTCCCCACTCTGGAGGCTGGCCCAGGGAGGTGGCAGAAGGCCCCGTCTTGTCGGAAGGCCGGCCAGGCCCTGCAGCCTTTCCCAGGGCTGCAGGCCTGTCGCCCCTTCAGCCTCACCCTGGCCTTTGCGGGCTGCTAGCCTTGCCAAGCCCCCTCGGCCTGGGCCCGGCGAGGGCTCTGCCCGGCGAGGGCTCTGCCCGCGTTTGGGAGCGTTCGGGAAGGCGTAAGGGGCTTGGGGCGCGATACCCTGCTCCCAAAGGCCTTAGGCCTGGTTTGCTCTATGCCCACATGAATTGATTTCTGCTTCTCTTTCCACCAGCAGGCACCCCGGACGACACTGACTATGCCAGAGAAGGAACGACTGCAAGCATGCGCAACAACACAGGGCCCTGCTGGCCTCTGACCCTGGGCGAAAGGGGCGACCGGAGGAGGAGGAGGAGGAGGAGGAGGAGGAGGAGGAGCAGAAGAAGAGCAGCAGAAAAAGAAAGGGGGATAGAAAAAAAAAAACAAAAGCCAAGCCGTACGGAGGAGGAGGAGGAGGAGGAGGAGAAGAAGGAGCTGCAGCAGAAAAAGAAAGGGTCGAAAAAAATACAAATGCCAAGCAACAAAAGGCCTTCCCCCTCCCTTTTTGGGCCTGTACGATGGGTGGGCGGCCGGCTGCCATCACCAGATGCAAATCTCGCTGGAAACGGAGCATTGTGGGAAAGCCGTTCCGCACGATGCCACCCTGTGTCTCCAGTGCCACACAAGAGGGGCCAGCCGTGCTGTTCCTGAACCAACTCATACTTACCTGGCAGGGGAGACACCATGATCACTAAGGTGGTTCTCCCAGGGTGAGGCTCATCCATTGCACACCGGATGTGCTGACCCCTGCGATGTCCCCAAATGCGGGATACTCGACTGCATAATTTCTGGTAGTGGGGGACTGCGTTCGCGCTTTCCCCTGATCTTTGGTTTCAAAAAATAGAACAAAAAAAAATGACTTGTCGGCCTGCTGGTTGCTGTTGCTGCTCCAGGCCTGGCTGTCCTGCACTATGGAGCCCTGGCCTACAGATGGCATGCCTCATGCAAAGCCCTCTGCCGAAAGGGATGCTGGGAGATCACTGTCTCCCCACTCTGGAGGCTGGCCCAGGGAGGTGGCAGAAGGCCCCGTCTTGTCGGAAGGCCGGCCAGGCCCTGCAGCCTTTCCCAGGGCTGCAGGCCTGTCGCCCCTTCAGCCTCACCCTGGCCTTTGCGGGCTGCTAGCCTTGCCAAGCCCCCTCGGCCTGGGCCCGGCGAGGGCTCTGCCCGGCGAGGGGTCTGACCGCGTTTGGGAGCGTTCGGGAAGGCGTGAGGGGCTTGGGGCGCGATACCCTGCTCCCAAAGGCCTTAGGCCTGGTTTGCTCTATGCCCACATGAATTGATTTCTGCTTCTCTTTCCACCAGCAGGCACCCCGGACGACACTGACTATGCCAGAGAAGGAACGACTGCAAGCATGCGCAACAACACAGGGCCCTGCTGGCCTCTGACCCTGGGCGAAAGGGGCGACCGGAGGAGGAGGAGGAGGAGGAGGAGGAGGAGCAGAAGAAGAGCAGCAGAAAAAGAAAGGGGGATAGAAAAAAAAAAACAAAAGCCAAGCCGTACGGAGGAGGAGGAGGAGGAGGAGGAGAAGAAGGAGCTGCAGCAGAAAAAGAAAGGGTCGAAAAAAATACAAATGCCAAGCAACAAAAGGCCTTCCCCCTCCCTTTTTGGGCCTGTACGATGGGTGGGCGGCCGGCTGCCATCACCAGATGCAAATCTCGCTGGAAACGGAGCATTGTGGGAAAGCCGTTCCGCACGATGCCACCCTGTGTCTCCAGTGCCACACAAGAGGGGCCAGCCGTGCTGTTCCTGAACCAACTCATACTTACCTGGCAGGGGAGACACCATGATCACTAAGGTGGTTCTCCCAGGGTGAGGCTCATCCATTGCACACCGGATGTGCTGACCCCTGCGATGTCCCCAAATGCGGGATACTCGACTGCATAATTTCTGGTAGTGGGGGACTGCGTTCGCGCTTTCCCCTGATCTTTGGTTTCAAAAAATAGAACAAAAAAAAATGACTTGTCGGCCTGCTGGTTGCTGTTGCTGCTCCAGGCCTGGCTGTCCTGCACTATGGAGCCCTGGCCTACAGATGGCATGCCTCATGCAAAGCCCTCTGCCGAAAGGGATGCTGGGAGATCACTGTCTCCCCACTCTGGAGGCTGGCCCAGGGAGGTGGCAGAAGGCCCCGTCTTGTCAGAAGGCCGGCCAGGCCCTGCAGCCTTTCCCAGGGCTGCAGGCCTGTCGCCCCTTCAGCCTCACCCTGGCCTTTGCGGGCTGCTAGCCTTGCCAAGCCCCCTCGGCCTGGGCCCGGCGAGGGCTCTGCCCGGCGAGGGGTCTGACCGCGTTTGGGAGCGTTCGGGAAGGCGTGAGGGGCTTGGGGCGCGATACCCTGCTCCCAAAGGCCTTAGGCCTGGTTTGCTCTATGCCCACATGAATTGATTTCTGCTTCTCTTTCCACCAGCAGGCACCCCGGACGACACTGACTATGCCAGAGAAGGAACGACTGCAAGCATGCGCAACAACACAGGGCCCTGCTGGCCTCTGACCCTGGGCGAAAGGGGCGACCGGAGGAGGAGGAGGAGGAGGAGGAGGAGCAGAAGAAGAGCAGCAGAAAAAGAAAGGGGGATAGAAAAAAAAAAACAAAAGCCAAGCCGTACGGAGGAGGAGGAGGAGGAGGAGGAGAAGAAGGAGCTGCAGCAGAAAAAGAAAGGGTCGAAAAAAATACAAATGCCAAGCAACAAAAGGCCTTCCCCCTCCCTTTTTGGGCCTGTACGATGGGTGGGCGGCCGGCTGCCATCACCAGATGCAAATCTCGCTGGAAACGGAGCATTGTGGGAAAGCCGTTCCGCACGATGCCACCCTGTGTCTCCAGTGCCACACAAGAGGGGCCAGCCGTGCTGTTCCTGAACCAACTCATACTTACCTGGCAGGGGAGACACCATGATCACTAAGGTGGTTCTCCCAGGGTGAGGCTCATCCATTGCACACCGGATGTGCTGACCCCTGCGATGTCCCCAAATGCGGGATACTCGACTGCATAATTTCTGGTAGTGGGGGACTGCGTTCGCGCTTTCCCCTGATCTTTGGTTTAAAAAAATAGAACAAAAAAAAATGACTTGTCGGCCTGCTGGTTGCTGTTGCTGCTCCAGGCCTGGCTGTCCTGCACTATGGAGCCCTGGCCTACAGATGGCATGCCTCATGCAAAGCCCTCTGCCGAAAGGGATGCTGGGAGATCACTGTCTCCCCACTCTGGAGGCTGGCCCAGGGAGGTGGCAGAAGGCCCCGTCTTGTCGGAAGGCCGGCCAGGCCCTGCAGCCTTTCCCAGGGCTGCAGGCCTGTCGCCCCTTCAGCCTCACCCTGGCCTTTGCGGGCTGCTAGCCTTGCCAAGCCCCCTCGGCCTGGGCCCGGCGAGGGCTCTGCCCGGCGAGGGGTCTGACCGCGTTTGGGAGCGTTCGGGAAGGCGTGAGGGGCTTGGGGCGCGATACCCTGCTCCCAAAGGCCTTAGGCCTGGTTTGCTCTATGCCCACATGAATTGATTTCTGCTTCTCTTTCCACCAGCAGGCACCCCGGACGACACTGACTATGCCAGAGAAGGAACGACTGCAAGCATGCGCAACAACACAGGGCCCTGCTGGCCTTTGACCCTGGGCGAAAGGGGCGACCGGAGGAGGAGGAGGAGGAGGAGGAGGAGGAGGAGGAGGAGGAGGAGGAGGAGGAGCAGAAGAAGAGCAGCAGAAAAAGAAAGGGGGATAGAAAAAAAAAAAAAAAAGCCAAGCCGTACGGAGGAGGAGGAGGAGGAGGAGGAGAAGAAGGAGCTGCAGCAGAAAAAGAAAGGGTCGAAAAAAATACAAATGCCAAGCAACAAAAGGCCTTCCCCCTCCCTTTTTGGGCCTGTACGATGGGTGGGCGGCCGGCTGCCATCACCAGATGCAAATCTCGCTGGAAACGGAGCATTGTGGGAAAGCCGTTCCGCACGATGCCACCCTGTGTCTCCAGTGCCACACAAGAGGGGCCAGCCGTGCTGTTCCTGAACCAACTCATACTTACCTGGCAGGGGAGACACCATGATCACTAAGGTGGTTCTCCCAGGGTGAGGCTCATCCATTGCACACCGGATGTGCTGACCCCTGCGATGTCCCCAAATGCGGGATACTCGACTGCATAATTTCTGGTAGTGGGGGACTGCGTTCGCGCTTTCCCCTGATCTTTGGTTTCAAAAAATAGAACAAAAAAAAATGACTTGTCGGCCTGCTGGTTGCTGTTGCTGCTCCAGGCCTGGCTGTCCTGCACTATGGAGCCCTGGCCTACAGATGGCATGCCTCATGCAAAGCCCTCTGCCGAAAGGGATGCTGGGAGATCACTGTCTCCCCACTCTGGAGGCTGGCCCAGGGAGGTGGCAGAAGGCCCCGTCTTGTCGGAAGGCCGGCCAGGCCCTGCAGCCTTTCCCAGGGCTGCAGGCCTGTCGCCCCTTCAGCCTCACCCTGGCCTTTGCGGGCTGCTAGCCTTGCCAAGCCCCCTCGGCCTGGGCCCGGCGAGGGCTCTGCCCGGCGAGGGGTCTGACCGCGTTTGGGAGCGTTCGGGAAGGCGTGAGGGGCTTGGGGCGCAATACCCTGCTCCCAAAGGCCTTAGGCCTGGTTTGCTCTATGCCCACATGAATTGATTTCTGCTTCTCTTTCCACCAGCAGGCACCCCGGACGACACTGACTATGCCAGAGAAGGAACGACTGCAAGCATGCGCAACAACACAGGGCCCTGCTGGCCTCTGACCCTGGGCGAAAGGGGCGACCGGAGGAGGAGGAGGAGGAGGAGGAGGAGGAGGAGGAGCAGAAGAAGAGCAGCAGAAAAAGAAAGGGGGATAGAAAAAAAAAAACAAAAGCCAAGCCGTACGGAGGAGGAGGAGGAGGAGGAGGAGAAGAAGGAGCTGCAGCAGAAAAAGAAAGGGTCGAAAAAAATACAAATGCCAAGCAACAAAAGGCCTTCCCCCTCCCTTTTTGGGCCTGTACGATGGGTGGGCGGCCGGCTGCCATCACCAGATGCAAATCTCGCTGGAAACGGAGCATTGTGGGAAAGCCGTTCCGCACGATGCCACCCTGTGTCTCCAGTGCCACACAAGAGGGGCCAGCCGTGCTGTTCCTGAACCAACTCATACTTACCTGGCAGGGGAGACACCATGATCACTAAGGTGGTTCTCCCAGGGTGAGGCTCATCCATTGCACACCGGATGTGCTGACCCCTGCGATGTCCCCAAATGCGGGATACTCGACTGCATAATTTCTGGTAGTGGGGGACTGCGTTCGCGCTTTCCCCTGATCTTTGGTTTCAAAAAATAGAACAAAAAAAAATGACTTGTCGGCCTGCTGGTTGCTGTTGCTGCTCCAGGCCTGGCTGTCCTGCACTATGGAGCCCTGGCCTACAGATGGCATGCCTCATGCAAAGCCCTCTGCCGAAAGGGATGCTGGGAGATCACTGTCTCCCCACTCTGGAGGCTGGCCCAGGGAGGTGGCAGAAGGCCCCGTCTTGTCGGAAGGCCGGCCAGGCCCTGCAGCCTTTCCCAGGGCTGCAGGCCTGTCGCCCCTTCAGCCTCACCCTGGCCTTTGCGGGCTGCTAGCCTTGCCAAGCCCCCTCGGCCTGGGCCCGGCGAGGGCTCTGCCCGGCGAGGGGTCTGACCGCGTTTGGGAGCGTTCGGGAAGGCGTGAGGGGCTTGGGGCGCGATACCCTGCTCCCAAAGGCCTTAGGCCTGGTTTGCTCTATGCCCACATGAATTGATTTCTGCTTCTCTTTCCACCAGCAGGCACCCCGGACGACACTGACTATGCCAGAGAAGGAACGACTGCAAGCATGCGCAACAACACTGGGCCCTGCTGGCCTCTGACCCTGGGCGAAAGGGGCGACCGGAGGAGGAGGAGGAGGAGGAGGAGGAGGAGGAGGAGCAGAAGAAGAGCAGCAGAAAAAGAAAGGGGGATAGAAAAAAAAAAACAAAAGCCAAGCCGTACGGAGGAGGAGGAGGAGGAGGAGGAGAAGAAGGAGCTGCAGCAGAAAAAGAAAGGGTCGAAAAAAATACAAATGCCAAGCAACAAAAGGCCTTCCCCCTCCCTTTTTGGGCCTGTACGATGGGTGGGCGGCCGGCTGCCATCACCAGATGCAAATCTCGCTGGAAACGGAGCATTGTGGGAAAGCCGTTCCGCACGATGCCACCCTGTGTCTCCAGTGCCACACAAGAGGGGCCAGCCGTGCTGTTCCTGAACCAACTCATACTTACCTGGCAGGGGAGACACCATGATCACTAAGGTGGTTCTCCCAGGGTGAGGCTCATCCATTGCACACCGGATGTGCTGACCCCTGCGATGTCCCCAAATGCGGGATACTCGACTGCATAATTTCTGGTAGTGGGGGACTGCGTTCGCGCTTTCCCCTGATCTTTGGTTTCAAAAAATAGAACAAAAAAAAATGACTTGTCGGCCTGCTGGTTGCTGTTGCTGCTCCAGGCCTGGCTGTCCTGCACTATGGAGCCCTGGCCTACAGATGGCATGCCTCATGCAAAGCCCTCTGCCGAAAGGGATGCTGGGAGATCACTGTCTCCCCACTCTGGAGGCTGGCCCAGGGAGGTGGCAGAAGGCCCCGTCTTGTCGGAAGGCCGGCCAGGCCCTGCAGCCTTTCCCAGGGCTGCAGGCCTGTCGCCCCTTCAGCCTCACCCTGGCCTTTGCGGGCTGCTAGCCTTGCCAAGCCCCCTCGGCCTGGGCCCGGCGAGGGCTCTGCCCGGCGAGGGGTCTGACCGCGTTTGGGAGCGTTCGGGAAGGCGTGAGGGGCTTGGGGCGCGATACCCTGCTCCCAAAGGCCTTAGGCCTGGTTTGCTCTATGCCCACATGAATTGATTTCTGCTTCTCTTTCCACCAGCAGGCACCCCGGACGACACTGACTATGCCAGAGAAGGAACGACTGCAAGCATGCGCAACAACACAGGGCCCTGCTGGCCTCTGACCCTGGGCGAAAGGGGCGACCGGAGGAGGAGGAGGAGGAGGAGGAGGAGGAGGAGGAGCAGAAGAAGAGCAGCAGAAAAAGAAAGGGGGATAGAAAAAAAAAAACAAAAGCCAAGCCGTACGGAGGAGGAGGAGGAGGAGGAGAAGAAGGAGCTGCAGCAGAAAAAGAAAGGGTCGAAAAAAATACAAATGCCAAGCAACAAAAGGCCTTCCCCCTCCCTTTTTGGGCCTGTACGATGGGTGGGCGGCCGGCTGCCATCACCAGATGCAAATCTCGCTGGAAACAGAGCATTGTGGGAAAGCCGTTCCGCACGATGCCACCCTGTGTCTCCAGTGCCACACAAGAGGGGCCAGCCGTGCTGTTCCTGAACCAACTCATACTTACCTGGCAGGGGAGACACCATGATCACTAAGGTGGTTCTCCCAGGGTGAGGCTCATCCATTGCACACCGGATGTGCTGACCCCTGCGATGTCCCCAAATGCGGGATACTCGACTGCATAATTTCTGGTAGTGGGGGACTGCGTTCGCGCTTTCCCCTGATCTTTGGTTTCAAAAAATAGAACAAAAAAAAATGACTTGTCGGCCTGCTGGTTGCTGTTGCTGCTCCAGGCCTGGCTGTCCTGCACTATGGAGCCCTGGCCTACAGATGGCATGCCTCATGCAAAGCCCTCTGCCGAAAGGGATGCTGGGAGATCACTGTCTCCCCACTCTGGAGGCTGGCCCAGGGAGGTGGCAGAAGGCCCCGTCTTGTCGGAAGGCCGGCCAGGCCCTGCAGCCTTTCCCAGGGCTGCAGGCCTGTCGCCCCTTCAGCCTCACCCTGGCCTTTGCGGGCTGCTAGCCTTGCCAAGCCCCCTCGGCCTGGGCCCGGCGAGGGCTCTGCCCGGCGAGGGGTCTGACCGCGTTTGGGAGCGTTCGGGAAGGCGTGAGGGGCTTGGGGCGCGATACCCTGCTCCCAAAGGCCTTAGGCCTGGTTTGCTCTATGCCCACATGAATTGATTTCTGCTTCTCTTTCCACCAGCAGGCACCCCGGACGACACTGACTATGCCAGAGAAGGAACGACTGCAAGCATGCGCAACAACACAGGGCCCTGCTGGCCTCTGACCCTGGGCGAAAGGGGCGACCGGAGGAGGAGGAGGAGGAGGAGGAGGAGGAGCAGAAGAAGAGCAGCAGAAAAAGAAAGGGGGATAGAAAAAAAAAAACAAAAGCCAAGCCGTACGGAGGAGGAGGAGGAGGAGGAGGAGAAGAAGGAGCTGCAGCAGAAAAAGAAAGGGTCGAAAAAAATACAAATGCCAAGCAACAAAAGGCCTTCCCCCTCCCTTTTTGGGCCTGTACGATGGGTGGGCGGCCGGCTGCCATCACCAGATGCAAATCTCGCTGGAAACGGAGCATTGTGGGAAAGCCGTTCCGCACGATGCCACCCTGTGTCTCCAGTGCCACACAAGAGGGGCCAGCCGTGCTGTTCCTGAACCAACTCATACTTACCTGGCAGGGGAGACACCATGATCACTAAGGTGGTTCTCCCAGGGTGAGGCTCATCCATTGCACACCGGATGTGCTGACCCCTGCGATGTCCCCAAATGCGGGATACTCGACTGCATAATTTCTGGTAGTGGGGGACTGCGTTCGCGCTTTCCCCTGATCTTTGGTTTCAAAAAATAGAACAAAAAAAAATGACTTGTCGGCCTGCTGGTTGCTGTTGCTGCTCCAGGCCTGGCTGTCCTGCACTATGGAGCCCTGGCCTACAGATGGCATGCCTCATGCAAAGCCCTCTGCCGAAAGGGATGCTGGGAGATCACTGTCTCCCCACTCTGGAGGCTGGCCCAGGGAGGTGGCAGAAGGCCCCGTCTTGTCGGAAGGCCGGCCAGGCCCTGCAGCCTTTCCCAGGGCTGCAGGCCTGTCGCCCCTTCAGCCTCACCCTGGCCTTTGCGGGCTGCTAGCCTTGCCAAGCCCCCTCGGCCTGGGCCCGGCGAGGGCTCTGCCCGGCGAGGGGTCTGACCGCGTTTGGGAGCGTTCGGGAAGGCGTGAGGGGCTTGGGGCGCGATACCCTGCTCCCAAAGGCCTTAGGCCTGGTTTGCTCTATGCCCACATGAATTGATTTCTGCTTCTCTTTCCACCAGCAGGCACCCCGGACGACACTGACTATGCCAGAGAAGGAACGACTGCAAGCATGCGCAACAACACAGGGCCCTGCTGGCCTCTGACCCTGGGTGAAAGGGGCGACCGGAGGAGGAGGAGGAGGAGGAGGAGGAGGAGCAGAAGAAGAGCAGCAGAAAAAGAAAGGGGGATAGAAAAAAAAAAACAAAAGCCAAGCCGTACGGAGGAGGAGGAGGAGGAGGAGAAGAAGGAGCTGCAGCAGAAAAAGAAAGGGTCGAAAAAAATACAAATGCCAAGCAACAAAAGGCCTTCCCCCTCCCTTTTTGGGCCTGTACGATGGGTGGGCGGCCGGCTGCCATCACCAGATGCAAATCTCGCTGGAAACTGAGCATTGTGGGAAAGCCGTTCCGCACGATGCCACCCTGTGTCTCCAGTGCCACACAAGAGGGGCCAGCCGTGCTGTTCCTGAACCAACTCATACTTACCTGGCAGGGGAGACACCATGATCACTAAGGTGGTTCTCCCAGGGTGAGGCTCATCCATTGCACACCGGATGTGCTGACCCCTGCGATGTCCCCAAATGCGGGATACTCGACTGCATAATTTCTGGTAGTGGGGGACTGCGTTCGCGCTTTCCCCTGATCTTTGGTTTCAAAAAATAGAACAAAAAAAAATGACTTGTCGGCCTGCTGGTTGCTGTTGCTGCTCCAGGCCTGGCTGTCCTGCACTATGGAGCCCTGGCCTACAGATGGCATGCCTCATGCAAAGCCCTCTGCCGAAAGGGATGCTGGGAGATCACTGTCTCCCCACTCTGGAGGCTGGCCCAGGGAGGTGGCAGAAGGCCCCGTCTTGTCGGAAGGCCGGCCAGGCCCTGCAGCCTTTCCCAGGGCTGCAGGCCTGTCGCCCCTTCAGCCTCACCCTGGCCTTTGCGGGCTGCTAGCCTTGCCAAGCCCCCTCGGCCTGGGCCCGGCGAGGGCTCTGCCCGGCGAGGGGTCTGACCGCGTTTGGGAGCGTTCGGGAAGGCGGGAGGGGCTTGGGGCGCGATACCCTGCTCCCAAAGGCCTTAGGCCTGGTTTGCTCTATGCCCACATGAATTGATTTCTGCTTCTCTTTCCACCAGCAGGCACCCCGGACGACACTGACTATGCCAGAGAAGGAACGACTGCAAGCATGCGCAACAACACAGGGCCCTGCTGGCCTCTGACCCTGGGCGAAAGGGGCGACCGGAGGAGGAGGAGGAGGAGGAGGAGGAGGAGGAGGAGCAGAAGAAGAGCAGCAGAAAAAGAAAGGGGGATAGAAAAAAAAAACAAAAGCCAAGCCGTACGGAGGAGGAGGAGGAGGAGGAGGAGAAGAAGGAGCTGCAGCAGAAAAAGAAAGGGTCGAAAAAAATACAAATGCCAAGCAACAAAAGGCCTTCCCCCTCCCTTTTTGGGCCTGTACGATGGGTGGGCGGCCGGCTGCCATCACCAGATGCAAATCTCGCTGGAAACGGAGCATTGTGGGAAAGCCGTTCCGCACGATGCCACCCTGTGTCTCCCGTGCCACACAAGAGGGGCCAGCCGTGCTGTTCCTGAACCAACTCATACTTACCTGGCAGGGGAGACACCATGATCACTAAGGTGGTTCTCCCAGGGTGAGGCTCATCCATTGCACACCGGATGTGCTGACCCCTGCGATGTCCCCAAATGCGGGATACTCGACTGCATAATTTCTGGTAGTGGGGGACTGCGTTCGCGCTTTCCCCTGATCTTTGGTTTCAAAAAATAGAACAAAAAAAAATGACTTGTCGGCCTGCTGGTTGCTGTTGCTGCTCCAGGCCTGGCTGTCCTGCACTATGGAGCCCTGGCCTACAGATGGCATGCCTCATGCAAAGCCCTCTGCCGAAAGGGATGCTGGGAGATCACTGTCTCCCCACTCTGGAGGCTGGCCCAGGGAGGTGGCAGAAGGCCCCGTCTTGTCGGAAGGCCGGCCAGGCCCTGCAGCCTTTCCCAGGGCTGCAGGCCTGTCGCCCCTTCAGCCTCACCCTGGCCTTTGCGGGCTGCTAGCCTTGCCAAGCCCCCTCGGCCTGGGCCCGGCGAGGGCTCTGCCCGGCGAGGGGTCTGACCGCGTTTGGGAGCGTTCGGGAAGGCGTGAGGGGCTTGGGGCGCGATACCCTGCTCCCAAAGGCCTTAGGCCTGGTTTGCTCTATGCCCACATGAATTGATTTCTGCTTCTCTTTCCACCAGCAGGCACCCCGGACGACACTGACTATGCCAGAGAAGGAACGACTGCAAGCATGCGCAACAACACAGGGCCCTGCTGGCCTCTGACCCTGGGCGAAAGGGGCGACCGGAGGAGGAGGAGGAGGAGGAGGAGGAGGAGGAGGAGCAGAAGAAGAGCAGCAGAAAAAGAAAGGGGGATAGAAAAAAAAAAACAAAAGCCAAGCCGTACGGAGGAGGAGGAGGAGAAGAAGGAGCTGCAGCAGAAAAAGAAAGGGTCGAAAAAAATACAAATGCCAAGCAACAAAAGGCCTTCCCCCTCCCTTTTTGGGCCTGTACGATGGGTGGGCGGCCGGCTGCCATCACCAGATGCAAATCTCGCTGGAAACGGAGCATTGTGGGAAAGCCGTTCCGCACGATGCCACCCTGTGTCTCCAGTGCCACACAAGAGGGGCCAGCCGTGCTGTTCCTGAACCAACTCATACTTACCTGGCAGGGGAGACACCATGATCACTAAGGTGGTTCTCCCAGGGTGAGGCTCATCCATTGCACACCGGATGTGCTGACCCCTGCGATGTCCCCAAATGCGGGATACTCGACTGCATAATTTCTGGTAGTGGGGGACTGCGTTCGCGCTTTCCCCTGATCTTTGGTTTCAAAAAATAGAACAAAAAAAAATGACTTGTCGGCCTGCTGGTTGCTGTTGCTGCTCCAGGCCTGGCTGTCCTGCACTATGGAGCCCTGGCCTACAGATGGCATGCCTCATGCAAAGCCCTCTGCCGAAAGGGATGCTGGGAGATCACTGTCTCCCCACTCTGGAGGCTGGCCCAGGGAGGTGGCAGAAGGCCCCGTCTTGTCGGAAGGCCGGCCAGGCCCTGCAGCCTTTCCCAGGGCTGCAGGCCTGTCGCCCCTTCAGCCTCACCCTGGCCTTTGCGGGCTGCTAGCCTTGCCAAGCCCCCTCGGCCTGGGCCCGGCGAGGGCTCTGCCCGGCGAGGGGTCTGACCGCGTTTGGGAGCGTTCGGGAAGGCGTGAGGGGCTTGGGGCGCGATACCCTGCTCCCAAAGGCCTTAGGCCTGGTTTGCTCTATGCCCACATGAATTGATTTCTGCTTCTCTTTCCACCAGCAGGCACCCCGGACGACACTGACTATGCCAGAGAAGGAACGACTGCAAGCATGCGCAACAACACAGGGCCCTGCTGGCCTCTGACCCTGGGCGAAAGGGGCGACCGGAGGAGGAGGAGGAGGAGGAGGAGGAGCAGAAGAAGAGCAGCAGAAAAAGAAAGGGGGATAGAAAAAAAAAAACAAAAGCCAAGCCGTACGGAGGAGGAGGAGGAGGAGGAGAAGAAGGAGCTGCAGCAGAAAAAGAAAGGGTCGAAAAAAATACAAATGCCAAGCAACAAAAGGCCTTCCCCCTCCCTTTTTGGGCCTGTACGATGGGTGGGCGGCCGGCTGCCATCACCAGATGCAAATCTCGCTGGAAACTGAGCATTGTGGGAAAGCCGTTCCGCACGATGCCACCCTGTGTCTCCAGTGCCACACAAGAGGGGCCAGCCGTGCTGTTCCTGAACCAACTCATACTTACCTGGCAGGGGAGACACCATGATCACTAAGGTGGTTCTCCCAGGGTGAGGCTCATCCATTGCACACCGGATGTGCTGACCCCTGCGATGTCCCCAAATGCGGGATACTCGACTGCATAATTTCTGGTAGTGGGGGACTGCGTTCGCGCTTTCCCCTGATCTTTGGTTTCAAAAAATAGAACAAAAAAAAATGACTTGTCGGCCTGCTGGTTGCTGTTGCTGCTCCAGGCCTGGCTGTCCTGCACTATGGAGCCCTGGCCTACAGATGGCATGCCTCATGCAAAGCCCTCTGCCGAAAGGGATGCTGGGAGATCACTGTCTCCCCACTCTGGAGGCTGGCCCAGGGAGGTGGCAGAAGGCCCCGTCTTGTCGGAAGGCCGGCCAGGCCCTGCAGCCTTTCCCAGGGCTGCAGGCCTGTCGCCCCTTCAGCCTCACCCTGGCCTTTGCGGGCTGCTAGCCTTGCCAAGCCCCCTCGGCCTGGGCCCGGCGAGGGCTCTGCCCGGCGAGGGGTCTGACCGCGTTTGGGAGCGTTCGGGAAGGCGTGAGGGGCTTGGGGCGCGATACCCTGCTCCCAAAGGCCTTAGGCCTGGTTTGCTCTATGCCCACATGAATTGATTTCTGCTTCTCTTTCCACCAGCAGGCACCCCGGACGACACTGACTATGCCAGAGAAGGAACGACTGCAAGCATGCGCAACAACACAGGGCCCTGCTGGCCTCTGACCCTGGGCGAAAGGGGCGACCGGAGGAGGAGGAGGAGGAGGAGGAGGAGGAGGAGGAGCAGAAGAAGAGCAGCAGAAAAAGAAAGGGGGATAGAAAAAAAAAAACAAAAGCCAAGCCGTACGGAGGAGGAGGAGGAGGAGGAGGAGGAGAAGAAGGAGCTGCAGCAGAAAAAGAAAGGGTCGAAAAAAATACAAATGCCAAGCAACAAAAGGCCTTCCCCCTCCCTTTTTGGGCCTGTACGATGGGTGGGCGGCCGGCTGCCATCACCAGATGCAAATCTCGCTGGAAACGGAGCATTGTGGGAAAGCCGTTCCGCACGATGCCACCCTGTGTCTCCAGTGCCACACAAGAGGGGCCAGCCGTGCTGTTCCTGAACCAACTCATACTTACCTGGCAGGGGAGACACCATGATCACTAAGGTGGTTCTCCCAGGGTGAGGCTCATCCATTGCACACCGGATGTGCTGACCCCTGCGATGTCCCCAAATGCGGGATACTCGACTGCATAATTTCTGGTAGTGGGGGACTGCGTTCGCGCTTTCCCCTGATCTTTGGTTTCAAAAAATAGAACAAAAAAAAATGACTTGTCGGCCTGCTGGTTGCTGTTGCTGCTCCAGGCCTGGCTGTCCTGCACTATGGAGCCCTGGCCTACAGATGGCATGCCTCATGCAAAGCCCTCTGCCGAAAGGGATGCTGGGAGATCACTGTCTCCCCACTCTGGAGGCTGGCCCAGGGAGGTGGCAGAAGGCCCCGTCTTGTCGGAAGGCCGGCCAGGCCCTGCAGCCTTTCCCAGGGCTGCAGGCCTGTCGCCCCTTCAGCCTCACCCTGGCCTTTGCGGGCTGCTAGCCTTGCCAAGCCCCCTCGGCCTGGGCCCGGCGAGGGCTCTGCCCGGCGAGGGGTCTGACCGCGTTTGGGAGCGTTCGGGAAGGCGTGAGGGGCTTGGGGCGCGATACCCTGCTCCCAAAGGCCTTAGGCCTGGTTTGCTCTATGCCCACATGAATTGATTTCTGCTTCTCTTTCCACCAGCAGGCACCCCGGACGACACTGACTATGCCAGAGAAGGAACGACTGCAAGCATGCGCAACAACACAGGGCCCTGCTGGCCTCTGACCCTGGGCGAAAGGGGGGACCGGAGGAGGAGGAGGAGGAGGAGCAGAAGAAGAGCAGCAGAAAAAGAAAGGGGGATAGAAAAAAAAAAACAAAAGCCAAGCCGTACGGAGGAGGAGGAGGAGGAGGAGAAGAAGGAGCTGCAGCAGAAAAAGAAAGGGTCGAAAAAAATACAAATGCCAAGCAACAAAAGGCCTTCCCCCTCCCTTTTTGGGCCTGTACGATGGGTGGGCGGCCGGCTGCCATCACCAGATGCAAATCTCGCTGGAAACGGAGCATTGTGGGAAAGCCGTTCCGCACGATGCCACCCTGTGTCTCCAGTGCCACACAAGAGGGGCCAGCCGTGCTGTTCCTGAACCAACTCATACTTACCTGGCAGGGGAGACACCATGATCACTAAGGTGGTTCTCCCAGGGTGAGGCTCATCCATTGCACACCGGATGTGCTGACCCCTGCGATGTCCCCAAATGCGGGATACTCGACTGCATAATTTCTGGTAGTGGGGGACTGCGTTCGCGCTTTCCCCTGATCTTTGGTTTCAAAAAATAGAACAAAAAAAAATGACTTGTCGGCCTGCTGGTTGCTGTTGCTGCTCCAGGCCTGGCTGTCCTGCACTATGGAGCCCTGGCCTACAGATGGCATGCCTCATGCAAAGCCCTCTGCCGAAAGGGATGCTGGGAGATCACTGTCTCCCCACTCTGGAGGCTGGCCCAGGGAGGTGGCAGAAGGCCCCGTCTTGTCGGAAGGCCAGCCAGGCCCTGCAGCCTTTCCCAGGGCTGCAGGCCTGTCGCCCCTTCAGCCTCACCCTGGCCTTTGCGGGCTGCTAGCCTTGCCAAGCCCCCTCGGCCTGGGCCCGGCGAGGGCTCTGCCCGGCGAGGGGTCTGACCGCGTTTGGGAGCGTTCGGGGAAGGCGTGAGGGGCTTGGGGCGCGATACCCTGCTCCCAAAGGCCTTAGGCCTGGTTTGCTCTATGCCCACATGAATTGATTTCTGCTTCTCTTTCCACCAGCAGGCACCCCGGACGACACTGACTATGCCAGAGAAGGAACGACTGCAAGCATGCGCAACAACACAGGGCCCTGCTGGCCTCTGACCCTGGGCGAAAGGGGGGACCGGAGGAGGAGGAGGAGGAGGAGCAGAAGAAGAGCAGCAGAAAAAGAAAGGGGGATAGAAAAAAAAAAACAAAAGCCAAGCCGTACGGAGGAGGAGGAGGAGGAGGAGAAGAAGGAGCTGCAGCAGAAAAAGAAAGGGTCGAAAAAAATACAAATGCCAAGCAACAAAAGGCCTTCCCCCTCCCTTTTTGGGCCTGTACGATGGGTGGGCGGCCGGCTGCCATCACCAGATGCAAATCTCGCTGGAAACGGAGCATTGTGGGAAAGCCGTTCCGCACGATGCCACCCTGTGTCTCCAGTGCCACACAAGAGGGGCCAGCCGTGCTGTTCCTGAACCAACTCATACTTACCTGGCAGGGGAGACACCATGATAACAAATGCCAGGGAGATGGAAAAGTTCATCGCAGATTTTGGCCTTCAGGGGGTGGTGCCTGCATTGTGGAACCCAAGGACAATCCACAACCTGATCCGGTCCCAAGACACCACAGATCCCATTGAGGACCTGCCAGCGGCCACAGTTACCCAGGTGTGGGAAAATGTGGCATCAAACAAACTCCTGAATATTCACAAGGACATTGCCTGGCTGACGGTGAGGGGGGCACTATCTGTGCGAGCATTCATGAACAGACGGGGCCTCTGCCCACACAGGAGCTGCCCAAGGGGGTGCCCGGCAGAGGAAACAGCGTACCACCTCTTCTGGGCATGCCCCTTTGCAAGGAAACTGCGCAGGGCCCTGAACACTGAGTTGAGTGCTCACATCCCACCCCAAGACATTATACACCAGTCTGTGCTGTATGGACTCTTTGCACAGACCCACACACTAGAGGCAATACAGAACGGCTGGAGGATCCTCTGCTGCATGAAGGACATTCTCCTCTACGCAAGGAAACGCCTGGTCCTCAATGATGAGCTGCTGACAACCGAAGCCTGTCGCAGGATGGTCCACGGCCTGCTAAGAGACTACGAAATCAAGGACAGCCTGGAAGATGGGGGCCCTGAGTAAAACCCCCAGCCCAGGCAATCATCCAAAAATAAAATAAAGAAAAAGAGAACTCTTTGCCTACTCAGGCAAAATACGAACACTTTGTAAACCACAGACTCTGAACAGAAAATATATATGTACCCACCCAAATGCCCAAAGTAAAATTGAAACCACCCCTTCTGCTTTGAGGGGGGAATGTAATTGCCACAAAAGTCTTCTTATTGAATTGAATTTATTACCCTTGTATCATCTTTAAGCACTTAATAAAGATATTTTTACAAAAAAAAAAAAAAGGTGGTTCTCCCAGGGTGAGGCTCATCCATTGCACACCGGATGTGCTGACCCCTGCGATGTCCCCAAATGCGGGATACTCGACTGCATAATTTCTGGTAGTGGGGGACTGCGTTCGCGCTTTCCCCTGATCTTTGGTTTCAAAAAATAGAACAAAAAAAAATGACTTGTCGGCCTGCTGGTTGCTGTTGCTGCTCCAGGCCTGGCTGTCCTGCACTATGGAGCCCTGGCCTACAGATGGCATGCCTCATGCAAAGCCCTCTGCCGAAAGGGATGCTGGGAGATCACTGTCTCCCCACTCTGGAGGCTGGCCCAGGGAGGTGGCAGAAGGCCCCGTCTTGTCGGAAGGCCGGCCAGGCCCTGCAGCCTTTCCCAGGGCTGCAGGCCTGTCGCCCCTTCAGCCTCACCCTGGCCTTTGCGGGCTGCTAGCCTTGCCAAGCCCCCTCGGCCTGGGCCCGGCGAGGGCTCTGCCCGGCGAGGGGTCTGACCGCGTTTGGGAGCGTTCGGGAAGGCGTGAGGGGCTTGGGGCGCGATACCCTGCTCCCAAAGGCCTTAGGCCTGGTTTGCTCTATGCCCACATGAATTGATTTCTGCTTCTCTTTCCACCAGCAGGCACCCCGGACGACACTGACTATGCCAGAGAAGGAACGACTGCAAGCATGCGCAACAACACAGGGCCCTGCTGGCCTCTGACCCTGGGCGAAAGGGGCGACCGGAGGAGGAGGAGGAGGAGGAGGAGGAGGAGGAGGAGGAGGAGGAGGAGGAGAAGAAGAGCAGCAGAAAAAGAAAGGGGGATAGAAAAAAAAAAACAAAAGCCAAGCCGTACGGAGGAGGAGGAGGAGGAGGAGAAGAAGGAGCTGCAGCAGAAAAAGAAAGGGTCGAAAAAAATACAAATGCCAAGCAACAAAAGGCCTTCCCCCTCCCTTTTTGGGCCTGTACGATGGGTGGGCGGCCGGCTGCCATCACCAGATGCAAATCTCGCTGGAAACTGAGCATTGTGGGAAAGCCGTTCCGCACGATGCCACCCTGTGTCTCCAGTGCCACACAAGAGGGGCCAGCCGTGCTGTTCCTGAACCAACTCATACTTACCTGGCAGGGGAGACACCATGATCACTAAGGTGGTTCTCCCAGGGTGAGGCTCATCCATTGCACACCGGATGTGCTGACCCCTGCGATGTCCCCAAATGCGGGATACTCGACTGCATAATTTCTGGTAGTGGGGGACTGTGTTCGCGCTTTCCCCTGATCTTTGGTTTCAAAAAATAGAACAAAAAAAAATGACTTGTCGGCCTGCTGGTTGCTGTTGCTGCTCCAGGCCTGGCTGTCCTGCACTATGGAGCCCTGGCCTACA
The DNA here is from genome assembly GCF_040938575.1 of Ambystoma mexicanum. Classification (NCBI taxonomy): domain Eukaryota; kingdom Metazoa; phylum Chordata; class Amphibia; order Caudata; family Ambystomatidae; genus Ambystoma; species Ambystoma mexicanum. The sequence goes on along the minus strand of NC_090935.1, from coordinate 484,753,295 downwards.
GATGGCATGCCTCATGCAAAGCCCTCTGCCGAAAGGGATGCTGGGAGATCACTGTCTCCCCACTCTGGAGGCTGGCCCAGGGAGGTGGCAGAAGGCCCCGTCTTGTCGGAAGGCCGGCCAGGCCCTGCAGCCTTTCCCAGGGCTGCAGGCCTGTCGCCCCTTCAGCCTCACCCTGGCCTTTGCGGGCTGCTAGCCTTGCCAAGCCCCCTCGGCCTGGGCCCGGCGAGGGCTCTGCCCGGCGAGGGGTCTGACCGCGTTTGGGAGCGTTCGGGAAGGCGTGAGGGGCTTGGGGCGCGATACCCTGCTCCCAAAGGCCTTAGGCCTGGTTTGCTCTATGCCCACATGAATTGATTTCTGCTTCTCTTTCCACCAGCAGGCACCCCGGACGACACTGACTATGCCAGAGAAGGAACGACTGCAAGCATGCGCAACAACACAGGGCCCTGCTGGCCTCTGACCCTGGGCGAAAGGGGCGACCGGAGGAGGAGGAGGAGGAGGAGGAGGAGGAGGAGGAGCAGAAGAAGAGCAGCAGAAAAAGAAAGGGGGATAGAAAAAAAAAAACAAAAGCCAAGCCGTACGGAGGAGGAGGAGGAGGAGCAGGAGAAGAAGGAGCTGCAGCAGAAAAAGAAAGGGTCGAAAAAAATACAAATGCCAAGCAACAAAAGGCCTTCCCCCTCCCTTTTTGGGCCTGTACGATGGGTGGGCGGCCGGCTGCCATCACCAGATGCAAATCTCGCTGGAAACGGAGCATTGTGGGAAAGCCGTTCCGCACGATGCCACCCTGTGTCTCCAGTGCCACACAAGAGGGGCCAGCCGTGCTGTTCCTGAACCAACTCATACTTACCTGGCAGGGGAGACACCATGATCACTAAGGTGGTTCTCCCAGGGTGAGGCTCATCCATTGCACACCGGATGTGCTGACCCCTGCGATGTCCCCAAATGCGGGATACTCGACTGCATAATTTCTGGTAGTGGGGGACTGCGTTCGCGCTTTCCCCTGATCTTTGGTTTCAAAAAATAGAACAAAAAAAAATGACTTGTCGGCCTGCTGGTTGCTGTTGCTGCTCCAGGCCTGGCTGTCCTGCACTATGGAGCCCTGGCCTACAGATGGCATGCCTCATGCAAAGCCCTCTGCCGAAAGGGATGCTGGGAGATCACTGTCTCCCCACTCTGGAGGCTGGCCCAGGGAGGTGGCAGAAGGCCCCGTCTTGTCGGAAGGCCGGCCAGGCCCTGCAGCCTTTCCCAGGGCTGCAGGCCTGTCGCCCCTTCAGCCTCACCCTGGCCTTTGCGGGCTGCTAGCCTTGCCAAGCCCCCTCGGCCTGGGCCCGGCGAGGGCTCTGCCCGGCGAGGGGTCTGACCGCGTTTGGGAGCGTTCGGGAAGGCGTGAGGGGCTTGGGGCGCGATACCCTGCTCCCAAAGGCCTTAGGCCTGGTTTGCTCTATGCCCACATGAATTGATTTCTGCTTCTCTTTCCACCAGCAGGCACCCCGGACGACACTGACTATGCCAGAGAAGGAACGACTGCAAGCATGCGCAACAACACAGGGCCCTGCTGGCCTCTGACCCTGGGCGAAAGGGGCGACCGGAGGAGGAGGAGGAGGAGGAGGAGGAGGAGGAGGAGCAGAAGAAGAGCAGCAGAAAAAGAAAGGGGGATAGAAAAAAAAAAACAAAAGCCAAGCCGTACGGAGGAGGAGGAGGAGGAGGAGGAGAAGAAGGAGCTGCAGCAGAAAAAGAAAGGGTCGAAAAAAATACAAATGCCAAGCAACAAAAGGCCTTCCCCCTCCCTTTTTGGGCCTGTACGATGGGTGGGCGGCCGGCTGCCATCACCAGATGCAAATCTCGCTGGAAACTGAGCATTGTGGGAAAGCCGTTCCGCACGATGCCACCCTGTGTCTCCAGTGCCACACAAGAGGGGCCAGCCGTGCTGTTCCTGAACCAACTCATACTTACCTGGCAGGGGAGACACCATGATCACTAAGGTGGTTCTCCCAGGGTGAGGCTCATCCATTGCACACCGGATGTGCTGACCCCTGCGATGTCCCCAAATGCGGGATACTCGACTGCATAATTTCTGGTAGTGGGGGACTGCGTTCGCGCTTTCCCCTGATCTTTGGTTTCAAAAAATAGAACAAAAAAAAATGACTTGTCGGCCTGCTGGTTGCTGTTGCTGCTCCAGGCCTGGCTGTCCTGCACTATGGAGCCCTGGCCTACAGATGGCATGCCTCATGCAAAGCCCTCTGCCGAAAGGGATGCTGGGAGATCACTGTCTCCCCACTCTGGAGGCTGGCCCAGGGAGGTGGCAGAAGGCCCCGTCTTGTCGGAAGGCCGGCCAGGCCCTGCAGCCTTTCCCAGGGCTGCAGGCCTGTCGCCCCTTCAGCCTCACCCTGGCCTTTGCGGGCTGCTAGCCTTGCCAAGCCCCCTCGGCCTGGGCCCGGCGAGGGCTCTGCCCGGCGAGGGGTCTGACCGCGTTTGGGAGCGTTCGGGAAGGCGTGAGGGGCTTGGGGCGCGATACCCTGCTCCCAAAGGCCTTAGGCCTGGTTTGCTCTATGCCCACATGAATTGATTTCTGCTTCTCTTTCCACCAGCAGGCACCCCGGACGACACTGACTATGCCAGAGAAGGAACGACTGCAAGCATGCGCAACAACACAGGGCCCTGCTGGCCTCTGACCCTGGGCGAAAGGGGCGACCGGAGGAGGAGGAGGAGGAGGAGGAGGAGGAGGAGGAGGAGGAGGAGGAGGAGCAGAAGAAGAGCAGCAGAAAAAGAAAGGGGGATAGAAAAAAAAAAACAAAAGCCAAGCCGTACGGAGGAGGAGGAGGAGGAGGAGAAGAAGGAGCTGCAGCAGAAAAAGAAAGGGTCGAAAAAAATACAAATGCCAAGCAACAAAAGGCCTTCCCCCTCCCTTTTTGGGCCTGTACGATGGGTGGGCGGCCGGCTGCCATCACCAGATGCAAATCTCGCTGGAAACTGAGCATTGTGGGAAAGCCGTTCCGCACGATGCCACCCTGTGTCTCCAGTGCCACACAAGAGGGGCCAGCCGTGCTGTTCCTGAACCAACTCATACTTACCTGGCAGGGGAGACACCATGATCACTAAGGTGGTTCTCCCAGGGTGAGGCTCATCCATTGCACACCGGATGTGCTGACCCCTGCGATGTCCCCAAATGCGGGATACTCGACTGCATAATTTCTGGTAGTGGGGGACTGCGTTCGCGCTTTCCCCTGATCTTTGGTTTCAAAAAATAGAACAAAAAAAAATGACTTGTCGGCCTGCTGGTTGCTGTTGCTGCTCCAGGCCTGGCTGTCCTGCACTATGGAGCCCTGGCCTACAGATGGCATGCCTCATGCAAAGCCCTCTGCCGAAAGGGATGCTGGGAGATCACTGTCTCCCCACTCTGGAGGCTGGCCCAGGGAGGTGGCAGAAGGCCCCGTCTTGTCGGAAGGCCGGCCAGGCCCTGCAGCCTTTCCCAGGGCTGCAGGCCTGTCGCCCCTTCAGCCTCACCCTGGCCTTTGCGGGCTGCTAGCCTTGCCAAGCCCCCTCGGCCTGGGCCCGGCGAGGGCTCTGCCCGGCGAGGGGTCTGACCGCGTTTGGGAGCGTTCGGGAAGGCGTGAGGGGCTTGGGGCGCGATACCCTGCTCCCAAAGGCCTTAGGCCTGGTTTGCTCTATGCCCACATGAATTGATTTCTGCTTCTCTTTCCACCAGCAGGCACCCCGGACGACACTGACTATGCCAGAGAAGGAACGACTGCAAGCATGCGCAACAACACAGGGCCCTGCTGGCCTCTGACCCTGGGCGAAAGGGGCGACCGGAGGAGGAGGAGGAGGAGGAGGAGGAGGAGGAGGAGGAGGAGCAGAAGAAGAGCAGCAGAAAAAGAAAGGGGGATAGAAAAAAAAAAACAAAAGCCAAGCCGTACGGAGGAGGAGGAGGAGGAGGAGGAGAAGAAGGAGCTGCAGCAGAAAAAGAAAGGGTCGAAAAAAATACAAATGCCAAGCAACAAAAGGCCTTCCCCCTCCCTTTTTGGGCCTGTACGATGGGTGGGCGGCCGGCTGCCATCACCAGATGCAAATCTCGCTGGAAACGGAGCATTGTGGGAAAGCCGTTCCGCACGATGCCACCCTGTGTCTCCAGTGCCACACAAGAGGGGCCAGCCGTGCTGTTCCTGAACCAACTCATACTTACCTGGCAGGGGAGACACCATGATCACTAAGGTGGTTCTCCCAGGGTGAGGCTCATCCATTGCACACCGGATGTGCTGACCCCTGCGATGTCCCCAAATGCGGGATACTCGACTGCATAATTTCTGGTAGTGGGGGACTGCGTTCGCGCTTTCCCCTGATCTTTGGTTTCAAAAAATAGAACAAAAAAAAATGACTTGTCGGCCTGCTGGTTGCTGTTGCTGCTCCAGGCCTGGCTGTCCTGCACTATGGAGCCCTGGCCTACAGATGGCATGCCTCATGCAAAGCCCTCTGCCGAAAGGGATGCTGGGAGATCACTGTCTCCCCACTCTGGAGGCTGGCCCAGGGAGGTGGCAGAAGGCCCCGTCTTGTCGGAAGGCCGGCCAGGCCCTGCAGCCTTTCCCAGGGCTGCAGGCCTGTCGCCCCTTCAGCCTCACCCTGGCCTTTGCGGGCTGCTAGCCTTGCCAAGCCCCCTCGGCCTGGGCCCGGCGAGGGCTCTGCCCGGCGAGGGGTCTGACCGCGTTTGGGAGCGTTCGGGAAGGCGTGAGGGGCTTGGGGCGCGATACCCTGCTCCCAAAGGCCTTAGGCCTGGTTTGCTCTATGCCCACATGAATTGATTTCTGCTTCTCTTTCCACCAGCAGGCACCCCGGACGACACTGACTATGCCAGAGAAGGAACGACTGCAAGCATGCGCAACAACACAGGGCCCTGCTGGCCTCTGACCCTGGGCGAAAGGGGCGACCGGAGGAGGAGGAGGAGGAGGAGGAGGAGGAGCAGAAGAAGAGCAGCAGAAAAAGAAAGGGGGATAGAAAAAAAAAAACAAAAGCCAAGCCGTACGGAGGAGGAGGAGGAGGAGGAGGAGAAGAAGGAGCTGCAGCAGAAAAAGAAAGGGTCGAAAAAAATACAAATGCCAAGCAACAAAAGGCCTTCCCCCTCCCTTTTTGGGCCTGTACGATGGGTGGGCGGCCGGCTGCCATCACCAGATGCAAATCTCGCTGGAAACGGAGCATTGTGGGAAAGCCGTTCCGCACGATGCCACCCTGTGTCTCCAGTGCCACACAAGAGGGGCCAGCCGTGCTGTTCCTGAACCAACTCATACTTACCTGGCAGGGGAGACACCATGATCACTAAGGTGGTTCTCCCAGGGTGAGGCTCATCCATTGCACACCGGATGTGCTGACCCCTGCGATGTCCCCAAATGCGGGATACTCGACTGCATAATTTCTGGTAGTGGGGGACTGCGTTCGCGCTTTCCCCTGATCTTTGGTTTCAAAAAATAGAACAAAAAAAAATGACTTGTCGGCCTGCTGGTTGCTGTTGCTGCTCCAGGCCTGGCTGTCCTGCACTATGGAGCCCTGGCCTACAGATGGCATGCCTCATGCAAAGCCCTCTGCCGAAAGGGATGCTGGGAGATCACTGTCTCCCCACTCTGGAGGCTGGCCCAGGGAGGTGGCAGAAGGCCCCGTCTTGTCAGAAGGCCGGCCAGGCCCTGCAGCCTTTCCCAGGGCTGCAGGCCTGTCGCCCCTTCAGCCTCACCCTGGCCTTTGCGGGCTGCTAGCCTTGCCAAGCCCCCTCGGCCTGGGCCCGGCGAGGGCTCTGCCCGGCGAGGGGTCTGACCGCGTTTGGGAGCGTTCGGGAAGGCGTGAGGGGCTTGGGGCGCGATACCCTGCTCCCAAAGGCCTTAGGCCTGGTTTGCTCTATGCCCACATGAATTGATTTCTGCTTCTCTTTCCACCAGCAGGCACCCCGGACGACACTGACTATGCCAGAGAAGGAACGACTGCAAGCATGCGCAACAACACAGGGCCCTGCTGGCCTCTGACCCTGGGCGAAAGGGGCGACCGGAGGAGGAGGAGGAGGAGGAGGAGGAGGAGCAGAAGAAGAGCAGCAGAAAAAGAAAGGGGGATAGAAAAAAAAAAACAAAAGCCAAGCCGTACGGAGGAGGAGGAGGAGGAGGAGGAGAAGAAGGAGCTGCAGCAGAAAAAGAAAGGGTCGAAAAAAATACAAATGCCAAGCAACAAAAGGCCTTCCCCCTCCCTTTTTGGGCCTGTACGATGGGTGGGCGGCCGGCTGCCATCACCAGATGCAAATCTCGCTGGAAACGGAGCATTGTGGGAAAGCCGTTCCGCACGATGCCACCCTGTGTCTCCAGTGCCACACAAGAGGGGCCAGCCGTGCTGTTCCTGAACCAACTCATACTTACCTGGCAGGGGAGACACCATGATCACTAAGGTGGTTCTCCCAGGGTGAGGCTCATCCATTGCACACCGGATGTGCTGACCCCTGCGATGTCCCCAAATGCGGGATACTCGACTGCATAATTTCTGGTAGTGGGGGACTGCGTTCGCGCTTTCCCCTGATCTTTGGTTTAAAAAAATAGAACAAAAAAAAATGACTTGTCGGCCTGCTGGTTGCTGTTGCTGCTCCAGGCCTGGCTGTCCTGCACTATGGAGCCCTGGCCTACAGATGGCATGCCTCATGCAAAGCCCTCTGCCGAAAGGGATGCTGGGAGATCACTGTCTCCCCACTCTGGAGGCTGGCCCAGGGAGGTGGCAGAAGGCCCCGTCTTGTCGGAAGGCCGGCCAGGCCCTGCAGCCTTTCCCAGGGCTGCAGGCCTGTCGCCCCTTCAGCCTCACCCTGGCCTTTGCGGGCTGCTAGCCTTGCCAAGCCCCCTCGGCCTGGGCCCGGCGAGGGCTCTGCCCGGCGAGGGGTCTGACCGCGTTTGGGAGCGTTCGGGAAGGCGTGAGGGGCTTGGGGCGCGATACCCTGCTCCCAAAGGCCTTAGGCCTGGTTTGCTCTATGCCCACATGAATTGATTTCTGCTTCTCTTTCCACCAGCAGGCACCCCGGACGACACTGACTATGCCAGAGAAGGAACGACTGCAAGCATGCGCAACAACACAGGGCCCTGCTGGCCTTTGACCCTGGGCGAAAGGGGCGACCGGAGGAGGAGGAGGAGGGGGAGGAGGAGGAGGAGGAGGAGGAGGAGGAGCAGAAGAAGAGCAGCAGAAAAAGAAAGGGGGATAGAAAAAAAAAAAAAAAAGCCAAGCCGTACGGAGGAGGAGGAGGAGGAGGAGGAGAAGAAGGAGCTGCAGCAGAAAAAGAAAGGGTCGAAAAAAATACAAATGCCAAGCAACAAAAGGCCTTCCCCCTCCCTTTTTGGGCCTGTACGATGGGTGGGCGGCCGGCTGCCATCACCAGATGCAAATCTCGCTGGAAACGGAGCATTGTGGGAAAGCCGTTCCGCAAGATGCCACCCTGTGTCTCCAGTGCCACACAAGAGGGGCCAGCCGTGCTGTTCCTGAACCAACTCATACTTACCTGGCAGGGGAGACACCATGATCACTAAGGTGGTTCTCCCAGGGTGAGGCTCATCCATTGCACACCGGATGTGCTGACCCCTGCGATGTCCCCAAATGCGGGATACTCGACTGCATAATTTCTGGTAGTGGGGGACTGCGTTCGCGCTTTCCCCTGATCTTTGGTTTCAAAAAATAGAACAAAAAAAAATGACTTGTCGGCCTGCTGGTTGCTGTTGCTGCTCCAGGCCTGGCTGTCCTGCACTATGGAGCCCTGGCCTACAGATGGCATGCCTCATGCAAAGCCCTCTGCCGAAAGGGATGCTGGGAGATCACTGTCTCCCCACTCTGGAGGCTGGCCCAGGGAGGTGGCAGAAGGCCCCGTCTTGTCGGAAGGCCGGCCAGGCCCTGCAGCCTTTCCCAGGGCTGCAGGCCTGTCGCCCCTTCAGCCTCACCCTGGCCTTTGCGGGCTGCTAGCCTTGCCAAGCCCCCTCGGCCTGGGCCCGGCGAGGGCTCTGCCCGGCGAGGGGTCTGACCGCGTTTGGGAGCGTTCGGGAAGGCGTGAGGGGCTTGGGGCGCGATACCCTGCTCCCAAAGGCCTTAGGCCTGGTTTGCTCTATGCCCACATGAATTGATTTCTGCTTCTCTTTCCACCAGCAGGCACCCCGGACGACACTGACTATGCCAGAGAAGGAACGACTGCAAGCATGCGCAACAACACAGGGCCCTGCTGGCCTCTGACCCTGGGCGAAAGGGGCGACCGGAGGAGGAGGAGGAGGAGGAGGAGGAGGAGGAGGAGCAGAAGAAGAGCAGCAGAAAAAGAAAGGGGGATAGAAAAAAAAAAACAAAAGCCAAGCCGTACGGAGGAGGAGGAGGAGGAGGAGGAGAAGAAGGAGCTGCAGCAGAAAAAGAAAGGGTCGAAAAAAATACAAATGCCAAGCAACAAAAGGCCTTCCCCCTCCCTTTTTGGGCCTGTACGATGGGTGGGCGGCCGGCTGCCATCACCAGATGCAAATCTCGCTGGAAACGGAGCATTGTGGGAAAGCCGTTCCGCACGATGCCACCCTGTGTCTCCAGTGCCACACAAGAGGGGCCAGCCGTGCTGTTCCTGAACCAACTCATACTTACCTGGCAGGGGAGACACCATGATCACTAAGGTGGTTCTCCCAGGGTGAGGCTCATCCATTGCACACCGGATGTGCTGACCCCTGCGATGTCCCCAAATGCGGGATACTCGACTGCATAATTTCTGGTAGTGGGGGACTGCGTTCGCGCTTTCCCCTGATCTTTGGTTTCAAAAAATAGAACAAAAAAAAATGACTTGTCGGCCTGCTGGTTGCTGTTGCTGCTCCAGGCCTGGCTGTCCTGCACTATGGAGCCCTGGCCTACAGATGGCATGCCTCATGCAAAGCCCTCTGCCGAAAGGGATGCTGGGAGATCACTGTCTCCCCACTCTGGAGGCTGGCCCAGGGAGGTGGCAGAAGGCCCCGTCTTGTCGGAAGGCCGGCCAGGCCCTGCAGCCTTTCCCAGGGCTGCAGGCCTGTCGCCCCTTCAGCCTCACCCTGGCCTTTGCGGGCTGCTAGCCTTGCCAAGCCCCCTCGGCCTGGGCCCGGCGAGGGCTCTGCCCGGCGAGGGGTCTGACCGCGTTTGGGAGCGTTCGGGAAGGCGTGAGGGGCTTGGGGCGCGATACCCTGCTCCCAAAGGCCTTAGGCCTGGTTTGCTCTATGCCCACATGAATTGATTTCTGCTTCTCTTTCCACCAGCAGGCACCCCGGACGACACTGACTATGCCAGAGAAGGAACGACTGCAAGCATGCGCAACAACACAGGGCCCTGCTGGCCTCTGACCCTGGGCGAAAGGGGCGACCGGAGGAGGAGGAGGAGGAGGAGGAGGAGGAGGAGCAGAAGAAGAGCAGCAGAAAAAGAAAGGGGGATAGAAAAAAAAAAACAAAAGCCAAGCCGTACGGAGGAGGAGGAGGAGGAGGAGGAGAAGAAGGAGCTGCAGCAGAAAAAGAAAGGGTCGAAAAAAATACAAATGCCAAGCAACAAAAGGCCTTCCCCCTCCCTTTTTGGGCCTGTACGATGGGTGGGCGGCCGGCTGCCATCACCAGATGCAAATCTCGCTGGAAACGGAGCATTGTGGGAAAGCCGTTCCGCACGATGCCACCCTGTGTCTCCAGTGCCACACAAGAGGGGCCAGCCGTGCTGTTCCTGAACCAACTCATACTTACCTGGCAGGGGAGACACCATGATCACTAAGGTGGTTCTCCCAGGGTGAGGCTCATCCATTGCACACCGGATGTGCTGACCCCTGCGATGTCCCCAAATGCGGGATACTCGACTGCATAATTTCTGGTAGTGGGGGACTGCGTTCGCGCTTTCCCCTGATCTTTGGTTTCAAAAAATAGAACAAAAAAAAATGACTTGTCGGCCTGCTGGTTGCTGTTGCTGCTCCAGGCCTGGCTGTCCTGCACTATGGAGCCCTGGCCTACAGATGGCATGCCTCATGCAAAGCCCTCTGCCGAAAGGGATGCTGGGAGATCACTGTCTCCCCACTCTGGAGGCTGGCCCAGGGAGGTGGCAGAAGGCCCCGTCTTGTCGGAAGGCCGGCCAGGCCCTGCAGCCTTTCCCAGGGCTGCAGGCCTGTCGCCCCTTCAGCCTCACCCTGGCCTTTGCGGGCTGCTAGCCTTGCCAAGCCCCCTCGGCCTGGGCCCGGCGAGGGCTCTGCCCGGCGAGGGGTCTGACCGCGTTTGGGAGCGTTCGGGAAGGCGTGAGGGGCTTGGGGCGCGATACCCTGCTCCCAAAGGCCTTAGGCCTGGTTTGCTCTATGCCCACATGAATTGATTTCTGCTTCTCTTTCCACCAGCAGGCACCCCGGACGACACTGACTATGCCAGAGAAGGAACGACTGCAAGCATGCGCAACAACACAGGGCCCTGCTGGCCTCTGACCCTGGGCGAAAGGGGCGACCGGAGGAGGAGGAGGAGGAGGAGGAGGAGGAGGAGGAGCAGAAGAAGAGCAGCAGAAAAAGAAAGGGGGATAGAAAAAAAAAAACAAAAGCCAAGCCGTACGGAGGAGGAGGAGGAGGAGGAGAAGAAGGAGCTGCAGCAGAAAAAGAAAGGGTCGAAAAAAATACAAATGCCAAGCAACAAAAGGCCTTCCCCCTCCCTTTTTGGGCCTGTACGATGGGTGGGCGGCCGGCTGCCATCACCAGATGCAAATCTCGCTGGAAACGGAGCATTGTGGGAAAGCCGTTCCGCACGATGCCACCCTGTGTCTCCAGTGCCACACAAGAGGGGCCAGCCGTGCTGTTCCTGAACCAACTCATACTTACCTGGCAGGGGAGACACCATGATCACTAAGGTGGTTCTCCCAGGGTGAGGCTCATCCATTGCACACCGGATGTGCTGACCCCTGCGATGTCCCCAAATGCGGGATACTCGACTGCATAATTTCTGGTAGTGGGGGACTGCGTTCGCGCTTTCCCCTGATCTTTGGTTTCAAAAAATAGAACAAAAAAAAATGACTTGTCGGCCTGCTGGTTGCTGTTGCTGCTCCAGGCCTGGCTGTCCTGCACTATGGAGCCCTGGCCTACAGATGGCATGCCTCATGCAAAGCCCTCTGCCGAAAGGGATGCTGGGAGATCACTGTCTCCCCACTCTGGAGGCTGGCCCAGGGAGGTGGCAGAAGGCCCCGTCTTGTCGGAAGGCCGGCCAGGCCCTGCAGCCTTTCCCAGGGCTGCAGGCCTGTCGCCCCTTCAGCCTCACCCTGGCCTTTGCGGGCTGCTAGCCTTGCCAAGCCCCCTCGGCCTGGGCCCGGCGAGGGCTCTGCCCGGCGAGGGGTCTGACCGCGTTTGGGAGCGTTCGGGAAGGCGTGAGGGGCTTGGGGCGCGATACCCTGCTCCCAAAGGCCTTAGGCTTGGTTTGCTCTATGCCCACATGAATTGATTTCTGCTTCTCTTTCCACCAGCAGGCACCCCGGACGACACTGACTATGCCAGAGAAGGAACGACTGCAAGCATGCGCAACAACACAGGGCCCTGCTGGCCTCTGACCCTGGGCGAAAGGGGCGACCGGAGGAGGAGGAGGAGGAGGAGGAGGAGGAGCAGAAGAAGAGCAGCAGAAAAAGAAAGGGGGATAGAAAAAAAAAAACAAAAGCCAAGCCGTACGGAGGAGGAGGAGGAGGAGAAGAAGGAGCTGCAGCAGAAAAAGAAAGGGTCGAAAAAAATACAAATGCCAAGCAACAAAAGGCCTTCCCCCTCCCTTTTTGGGCCTGTACGATGGGTGGGCGGCCGGCTGCCATCACCAGATGCAAATCTCGCTGGAAACGGAGCATTGTGGGAAAGCCGTTCCGCACGATGCCACCCTGTGTCTCCAGTGCCACACAAGAGGGGCCAGCCGTGCTGTTCCTGAACCAACTCATACTTACCTGGCAGGGGAGACACCATGATCACTAAGGTGGTTCTCCCAGGGTGAGGCTCATCCATTGCACACCGGATGTGCTGACCCCTGCGATGTCCCCAAATGCGGGATACTCGACTGCATAATTTCTGGTAGTGGGGGACTGCGTTCGCGCTTTCCCCTGATCTTTGGTTTCAAAAAATAGAACAAAAAAAAATGACTTGTCGGCCTGCTGGTTGCTGTTGCTGCTCCAGGCCTGGCTGTCCTGCACTATGGAGCCCTGGCCTACAGATGGCATGCCTCATGCAAAGCCCTCTGCCGAAAGGGATGCTGGGAGATCACTGTCTCCCCACTCTGGAGGCTGGCCCAGGGAGGTGGCAGAAGGCCCCGTCTTGTCGGAAGGCCGGCCAGGCCCTGCAGCCTTTCCCAGGGCTGCAGGCCTGTCGCCCCTTCAGCCTCACCCTGGCCTTTGCGGGCTGCTAGCCTTGCCAAGCCCCCTCGGCCTGGGCCCGGCGAGGGCTCTGCCCGGCGAGGGGTCTGACCGCGTTTGGGAGCGTTCGGGAAGGCGTGAGGGGCTTGGGGCGCGATACCCTGCTCCCAAAGGCCTTAGGCCTGGTTTGCTCTATGCCCACATGAATTGATTTCTGCTTCTCTTTCCACCAGCAGGCACCCCGGACGACACTGACTATGCCAGAGAAGGAACGACTGCAAGCATGCGCAACAACACAGGGCCCTGCTGGCCTCTGACCCTGGGTGAAAGGGGCGACCGGAGGAGGAGGAGGAGGAGGAGGAGGAGGAGCAGAAGAAGAGCAGCAGAAAAAGAAAGGGGGATAGAAAAAAAAAAACAAAAGCCAAGCCGTACGGAGGAGGAGGAGGAGGAGGAGGAGAAGAAGGAGCTGCAGCAGAAAAAGAAAGGGTCGAAAAAAATACAAATGCCAAGCAACAAAAGGCCTTCCCCCTCCCTTTTTGGGCCTGTACGATGGGTGGGCGGCCGGCTGCCATCACCAGATGCAAATCTCGCTGGAAACGGAGCATTGTGGGAAAGCCGTTCCGCACGATGCCACCCTGTGTCTCCAGTGCCACACAAGAGGGGCCAGCCGTGCTGTTCCTGAACCAACTCATATTTACCTGGCAGGGGAGACACCATGATCACTAAGGTGGTTCTCCCAGGGTGAGGCTCATCCATTGCACACCGGATGTGCTGACCCCTGCGATGTCCCCAAATGCGGGATACTCGACTGCATAATTTCTGGTAGTGGGGGACTGCGTTCGCGCTTTCCCCTGATCTTTGGTTTCAAAAAATAGAACAAAAAAAAATGACTTGTCGGCCTGCTGGTTGCTGTTGCTGCTCCAGGCCTGGCTGTCCTGCACTATGGAGCCCTGGCCTACAGATGGCATGCCTCATGCAAAGCCCTCTGCCGAAAGGGATGCTGGGAGATCACTGTCTCCCCACTCTGGAGGCTGGCCCAGGGAGGTGGCAGAAGGCCCCGTCTTGTCGGAAGGCCGGCCAGGCCCTGCAGCCTTTCCCAGGGCTGCAGGCCTGTCGCCCCTTCAGCCTCACCCTGGCCTTTGCGGGCTGCTAGCCTTGCCAAGCCCCCTCGGCCTGGGCCCGGCGAGGGCTCTGCCCGGCGAGGGGTCTGACCGCGTTTGGGAGCGTTCGGGAAGGCGTGAGGGGCTTGGGGCGCGATACCCTGCTCCCAAAGGCCTTAGGCCTGGTTTGCTCTATGCCCACATGAATTGATTTCTGCTTCTCTTTCCACCAGCAGGCACCCCGGACGACACTGACTATGCCAGAGAAGGAACGACTGCAAGCATGCGCAACAACACAGGGCCCTGCTGGCCTCTGACCCTGGGCGAAAGGGGCGACCGGAGGAGGAGGAGGAGGAGGAGGAGGAGGAGGAGCAGAAGAAGAGCAGCAGAAAAAGAAAGGGGGATAGAAAAAAAAAAACAAAAGCCAAGCCGTACGGAGGAGGAGGAGGAGGAGGAGAAGAAGGAGCTGCAGCAGAAAAAGAAAGGGTCGAAAAAAATACAAATGCCAAGCAACAAAAGGCCTTCCCCCTCCCTTTTTGGGCCTGTACGATGGGTGGGCGGCCGGCTGCCATCACCAGATGCAAATCTCGCTGGAAACTGAGCATTGTGGGAAAGCCGTTCCGCACGATGCCACCCTGTGTCTCCAGTGCCACACAAGAGGGGCCAGCCGTGCTGTTCCTGAACCAACTCATACTTACCTGGCAGGGGAGACACCATGATCACTAAGGTGGTTCTCCCAGGGTGAGGCTCATCCATTGCACACCGGATGTGCTGACCCCTGCGATGTCCCCAAATGCGGGATACTCGACTGCATAATTTCTGGTAGTGGGGGACTGCGTTCGCGCTTTCCCCTGATCTTTGGTTTCAAAAAATAGAACAAAAAAAAATGACTTGTCGGCCTGCTGGTTGCTGTTGCTGCTCCAGGCCTGGCTGTCCTGCACTATGGAGCCCTGGCCTACAGATGGCATGCCTCATGCAAAGCCCTCTGCCGAAAGGGATGCTGGGAGATCACTGTCTCCCCACTCTGGAGGCTGGCCCAGGGAGGTGGCAGAAGGCCCCGTCTTGTCGGAAGGCCGGCCAGGCCCTGCAGCCTTTCCCAGGGCTGCAGGCCTGTCGCCCCTTCAGCCTCACCCTGGCCTTTGCGGGCTGCTAGCCTTGCCAAGCCCCCTCGGCCTGGGCCCGGCGAGGGCTCTGCCCGGCGAGGGGTCTGACCGCGTTTGGGAGCGTTCGGGAAGGCGTGAGGGGCTTGGGGCGCGATACCCTGCTCCCAAAGGCCTTAGGCCTGGTTTGCTCTATGCCCACATGAATTGATTTCTGCTTCTCTTTCCACCAGCAGGCACCCCGGACGACACTGACTATGCCAGAGAAGGAACGACTGCAAGCATGCGCAACAACACAGGGCCCTGCTGGCCTCTGACCCTGGGCGAAAGGGGCGACCGGAGGAGGAGGAGGAGGAGGAGGAGGAGGAGGAGGAGGAGCAGAAGAAGAGCAGCAGAAAAAGAAAGGGGGATAGAAAAAAAAAACAAAAGCCAAGCCGTACGGAGGAGGAGGAGGAGGAGGAGGAGAAGAAGGAGCTGCAGCAGAAAAAGAAAGGGTCGAAAAAAATACAAATGCCAAGCAACAAAAGGCCTTCCCCCTCCCTTTTTGGGCCTGTACGATGGGTGGGCGGCCGGCTGCCATCACCAGATGCAAATCTCGCTGGAAACGGAGCATTGTGGGAAAGCCGTTCCGCACGATGCCACCCTGTGTCTCCAGTGCCACACAAGAGGGGCCAGCCGTGCTGTTCCTGAACCAACTCATACTTACCTGGCAGGGGAGACACCATGATCACTAAGGTGGTTCTCCCAGGGTGAGGCTCATCCATTGCACACCGGATGTGCTGACCCCTGCGATGTCCCCAAATGCGGGATACTCGACTGCATAATTTCTGGTAGTGGGGGACTGCGTTCGCGCTTTCCCCTGATCTTTGGTTTCAAAAAATAGAACAAAAAAAAATGACTTGTCGGCCTGCTGGTTGCTGTTGCTGCTCCAGGCCTGGCTGTCCTGCACTATGGAGCCCTGGCCTACAGATGGCATGCCTCATGCAAAGCCCTCTGCCGAAAGGGATGCTGGGAGATCACTGTCTCCCCACTCTGGAGGCTGGCCCAGGGAGGTGGCAGAAGGCCCCGTCTTGTCGGAAGGCCGGCCAGGCCCTGCAGCCTTTCCCAGGGCTGCAGGCCTGTCGCCCCTTCAGCCTCACCCTGGCCTTTGCGGGCTGCTAGCCTTGCCAAGCCCCCTCGGCCTGGGCCCGGCGAGGGCTCTGCCCGGCGAGGGGTCTGACCGCGTTTGGGAGCGTTCGGGAAGGCGTGAGGGGCTTGGGGCGCGATACCCTGCTCCCAAAGGCCTTAGGCCTGGTTTGCTCTATGCCCACATGAATTGATTTCTGCTTCTCTTTCCACCAGCAGGCACCCCGGACGACACTGACTATGCCAGAGAAGGAACGACTGCAAGCATGCGCAACAACACAGGGCCCTGCTGGCCTCTGACCCTGGGCGAAAGGGGCGACCGGAGGAGGAGGAGGAGGAGGAGGAGGAGGAGGAGGAGCAGAAGAAGAGCAGCAGAAAAAGAAAGGGGGATAGAAAAAAAAAAACAAAAGCCAAGCCGTACGGAGGAGGAGGAGGAGGAGGAGGAGAAGAAGGAGCTGCAGCAGAAAAAGAAAGGGTCGAAAAAAATACAAATGCCAAGCAACAAAAGGCCTTCCCCCTCCCTTTTTGGGCCTGTACGATGGGTGGGCGGCCGGCTGCCATCACCAGATGCAAATCTCGCTGGAAACGGAGCATTGTGGGAAAGCCGTTCCGCACGATGCCACCCTGTGTCTCCAGTGCCACACAAGAGGGGCCAGCCGTGCTGTTCCTGAACCAACTCATACTTACCTGGCAGGGGAGACACCATGATCACTAAGGTGGTTCTCCCAGGGTGAGGCTCATCCATTGCACACCGGATGTGCTGACCCCTGCGATGTCCCCAAATGCGGGATACTCGACTGCATAATTTCTGGTAGTGGGGGACTGCGTTCGCGCTTTCCCCTGATCTTTGGTTTCAAAAAATAGAACAAAAAAAAATGACTTGTCGGCCTGCTGGTTGCTGTTGCTGCTCCAGGCCTGGCTGTCCTGCACTATGGAGCCCTGGCCTACAGATGGCATGCCTCATGCAAAGCCCTCTGCCGAAAGGGATGCTGGGAGATCACTGTCTCCCCACTCTGGAGGCTGGCCCAGGGAGGTGGCAGAAGGCCCCGTCTTGTCGGAAGGCCGGCCAGGCCCTGCAGCCTTTCCCAGGGCTGCAGGCCTGTCGCCCCTTCAGCCTCACCCTGGCCTTTGCGGGCTGCTAGCCTTGCCAAGCCCCCTCGGCCTGGGCCCGGCGAGGGCTCTGCCCGGCGAGGGGTCTGACCGCGTTTGGGAGCGTTCGGGAAGGCGTGAGGGGCTTGGGGCGCGATACCCTGCTCCCAAAGGCCTTAGGCCTGGTTTGCTCTATGCCCACATGAATTGATTTCTGCTTCTCTTTCCACCAGCAGGCACCCCGGACGACACTGACTATGCCAGAGAAGGAACGACTGCAAGCATGCGCAACAACACAGGGCCCTGCTGGCCTCTGACCCTGGGCGAAAGGGGCGACCGGAGGAGGAGGAGGAGGAGGAGGAGGAGCAGAAGAAGAGCAGCAGAAAAAGAAAGGGGGATAGAAAAAAAAAAACAAAAGCCAAGCCGTACGGAGGAGGAGGAGGAGGAGGAGAAGAAGGAGCTGCAGCAGAAAAAGAAAGGGTCGAAAAAAATACAAATGCCAAGCAACAAAAGGCCTTCCCCCTCCCTTTTTGGGCCTGTACGATGGGTGGGCGGCCGGCTGCCATCACCAGATGCAAATCTCGCTGGAAACTGAGCATTGTGGGAAAGCCGTTCCGCACGATGCCACCCTGTGTCTCCAGTGCCACACAAGAGGGGCCAGCCGTGCTGTTCCTGAACCAACTCATACTTACCTGGCAGGGGAGACACCATGATCACTAAGGTGGTTCTCCCAGGGTGAGGCTCATCCATTGCACACCGGATGTGCTGACCCCTGCGATGTCCCCAAATGCGGGATACTCGACTGCATAATTTCTGGTAGTGGGGGACTGCGTTCGCGCTTTCCCCTGATCTTTGGTTTCAAAAAATAGAACAAAAAAAAATGACTTGTCGGCCTGCTGGTTGCTGTTGCTGCTCCAGGCTTGGCTGTCCTGCACTATGGAGCCCTGGCCTACAGATGGCATGCCTCATGCAAAGCCCTCTGCCGAAAGGGATGCTGGGAGATCACTGTCTCCCCACTCTGGAGGCTGGCCCAGGGAGGTGGCAGAAGGCCCCGTCTTGTCGGAAGGCCGGCCAGGCCCTGCAGCCTTTCCCAGGGCTGCAGGCCTGTCGCCCCTTCAGCCTCACCCTGGCCTTTGCGGGCTGCTAGCCTTGCCAAGCCCCCTCGGCCTGGGCCCGGCGAGGGCTCTGCCCGGCGAGGGGTCTGACCGCGTTTGGGAGCGTTCGGGAAGGCGTGAGGGGCTTGGGGCGCGATACCCTGCTCCCAAAGGCCTTAGGCCTGGTTTGCTCTATGCCCACATGAATTGATTTCTGCTTCTCTTTCCACCAGCAGGCACCCCGGACGACACTGACTATGCCAGAGAAGGAACGACTGCAAGCATGCGCAACAACACAGGGCCCTGCTGGCCTCTGACCCTGGGCGAAAGGGGCGACCGGAGGAGGAGGAGGAGGAGGAGGAGGAGGAGGAGGAGCAGAAGAAGAGCAGCAGAAAAAGAAAGGGGGATAGAAAAAAAAAAACAAAAGCCAAGCCGTACGGAGGAGGAGGAGGAGGAGGAGGAGGAGAAGAAGGAGCTGCAGCAGAAAAAGAAAGGGTCGAAAAAAATACAAATGCCAAGCAACAAAAGGCCTTCCCCCTCCCTTTTTGGGCCTGTACGATGGGTGGGCGGCCGGCTGCCATCACCAGATGCAAATCTCGCTGGAAACGGAGCATTGTGGGAAAGCCGTTCCGCACGATGCCACCCTGTGTCTCCAGTGCCACACAAGAGGGGCCAGCCGTGCTGTTCCTGAACCAACTCATACTTACCTGGCAGGGGAGACACCATGATCACTAAGGTGGTTCTCCCAGGGTGAGGCTCATCCATTGCACACCGGATGTGCTGACCCCTGCGATGTCCCCAAATGCGGGATACTCGACTGCATAATTTCTGGTAGTGGGGGACTGCGTTCGCGCTTTCCCCTGATCTTTGGTTTCAAAAAATAGAACAAAAAAAAATGACTTGTCGGCCTGCTGGTTGCTGTTGCTGCTCCAGGCCTGGCTGTCCTGCACTATGGAGCCCTGGCCTACAGATGGCATGCCTCATGCAAAGCCCTCTGCCGAAAGGGATGCTGGGAGATCACTGTCTCCCCACTCTGGAGGCTGGCCCAGGGAGGTGGCAGAAGGCCCCGTCTTGTCGGAAGGCCGGCCAGGCCCTGCAGCCTTTCCCAGGGCTGCAGGCCTGTCGCCCCTTCAGCCTCACCCTGGCCTTTGCGGGCTGCTAGCCTTGCCAAGCCCCCTCGGCCTGGGCCCGGCGAGGGCTCTGCCCGGCGAGGGGTCTGACCGCGTTTGGGAGCGTTCGGGAAGGCGTGAGGGGCTTGGGGCGCGATACCCTGCTCCCAAAGGCCTTAGGCCTGGTTTGCTCTATGCCCACATGAATTGATTTCTGCTTCTCTTTCCACCAGCAGGCACCCCGGACGACACTGACTATGCCAGAGAAGGAACGACTGCAAGCATGCGCAACAACACAGGGCCCTGCTGGCCTCTGACCCTGGGCGAAAGGGGCGACCGGAGGAGGAGGAGGAGGAGGAGGAGGAGGAGCAGAAGAAGAGCAGCAGAAAAAGAAAGGGGGATAGAAAAAAAAAAACAAAAGCCAAGCCGTACGGAGGAGGAGGAGGAGGAGGAGGAGAAGAAGGAGCTGCAGCAGAAAAAGAAAGGGTCGAAAAAAATACAAATGCCAAGCAACAAAAGGCCTTCCCCCTCCCTTTTTGGGCCTGTACGATGGGTGGGCGGCCGGCTGCCATCACCAGATGCAAATCTCGCTGGAAACTGAGCATTGTGGGAAAGCCGTTCCGCACGATGCCACCCTGTGTCTCCAGTGCCACACAAGAGGGGCCAGCCGTGCTGTTCCTGAACCAACTCATACTTACCTGGCAGGGGAGACACCATGATCACTAAGGTGGTTCTCCCAGGGTGAGGCTCATCCATTGCACACCGGATGTGCTGACCCCTGCGATGTCCCCAAATGCGGGATACTCGACTGCATAATTTCTGGTAGTGGGGGACTGCGTTCGCGCTTTCCCCTGATCTTTGG
Organism: Ambystoma mexicanum; assembly: GCF_040938575.1. NCBI lineage: Eukaryota > Metazoa > Chordata > Amphibia > Caudata > Ambystomatidae > Ambystoma > Ambystoma mexicanum. Next base: position 484,733,510 of record NC_090935.1, on the reverse strand, counting down.
TTTCAAAAAATAGAACAAAAAAAAATGACTTGTCGGCCTGCTGGTTGCTGTTGCTGCTCCAGGCCTGGCTGTCCTGCACTATGGAGCCCTGGCCTACAGATGGCATGCCTCATGCAAAGCCCTCTGCCGAAAGGGATGCTGGGAGATCACTGTCTCCCCACTCTGGAGGCTGGCCCAGGGAGGTGGCAGAAGGCCCCGTCTTGTCGGAAGGCCGGCCAGGCCCTGCAGCCTTTCCCAGGGCTGCAGGCCTGTCGCCCCTTCAGCCTCACCCTGGCCTTTGCGGGCTGCTAGCCTTGCCAAGCCCCCTCGGCCTGGGCCCGGCGAGGGCTCTGCCCGGCGAGGGGTCTGACCGCGTTTGGGAGCGTTCGGGAAGGCGTGAGGGGCTTGGGGCGCGATACCCTGCTCCCAAAGGCCTTAGGCCTGGTTTGCTCTATGCCCACATGAATTGATTTCTGCTTCTCTTTCCACCAGCAGGCACCCCGGACGACACTGACTATGCCAGAGAAGGAACGACTGCAAGCATGCGCAACAACACAGGGCCCTGCTGGCCTCTGACCCTGGGCGAAAGGGGCGACCGGAGGAGGAGGAGGAGGAGGAGGAGGAGGAGGAGGAGGAGCAGAAGAAGAGCAGCAGAAAAAGAAAGGGGGATAGAAAAAAAAAACAAAAGCCAAGCCGTACGGAGGAGGAGGAGGAGGAGAAGAAGGAGCTGCAGCAGAAAAAGAAAGGGTCGAAAAAAATACAAATGCCAAGCAACAAAAGGCCTTCCCCCTCCCTTTTTGGGCCTGTACGATGGGTGGGCGGCCGGCTGCCATCACCAGATGCAAATCTCGCTGGAAACGGAGCATTGTGGGAAAGCCGTTCCGCACGATGCCACCCTGTGTCTCCAGTGCCACACAAGAGGGGCCAGCCGTGCTGTTCCTGAACCAACTCATACTTACCTGGCAGGGGAGACACCATGATCACTAAGGTGGTTCTCCCAGGGTGAGGCTCATCCATTGCACACCGGATGTGCTGACCCCTGCGATGTCCCCAAATGCGGGATACTCGACTGCATAATTTCTGGTAGTGGGGGACTGCGTTCGCGCTTTCCCCTGATCTTTGGTTTCAAAAAATAGAACAAAAAAAAATGACTTGTCGGCCTGCTGGTTGCTGTTGCTGCTCCAGGCCTGGCTGTCCTGCACTATGGAGCCCTGGCCTACAGATGGCATGCCTCATGCAAAGCCCTCTGCCGAAAGGGATGCTGGGAGATCACTGTCTCCCCACTCTGGAGGCTGGCCCAGGGAGGTGGCAGAAGGCCCCGTCTTGTCGGAAGGCCGGCCAGGCCCTGCAGCCTTTCCCAGGGCTGCAGGCCTGTCGCCCCTTCAGCCTCACCCTGGCCTTTGCGGGCTGCTAGCCTTGCCAAGCCCCCTCGGCCTGGGCCCGGCGAGGGCTCTGCCCGGCGAGGGGTCTGACCGCGTTTGGGAGCGTTCGGGAAGGCGTGAGGGGCTTGGGGCGCGATACCCTGCTCCCAAAGGCCTTAGGCCTGGTTTGCTCTATGCCCACATGAATTGATTTCTGCTTCTCTTTCCACCAGCAGGCACCCCGGACGACACTGACTATGCCAGAGAAGGAACGACTGCAAGCATGCGCAACAACACAGGGCTCTGCTGGCCTCTGACCCTGGGCGAAAGGGGCGACCGGAGGAGGAGGAGGAGGAGGAGGAGGAGGAGGAGCAGAAGAAGAGCAGCAGAAAAAGAAAGGGGGATAGAAAAAACAAAACAAAAGCCAAGCCGTACGGAGGAGGAGGAGGAGGAGAAGAAGGAGCTGCAGCAGAAAAAGAAAGGGTCGAAAAAAATACAAATGCCAAGCAACAAAAGGCCTTCCCCCTCCCTTTTTGGGCCTGTACGATGGGTGGGCGGCCGGCTGCCATCACCAGATGCAAATCTCGCTGGAAACGGAGCATTGTGGGAAAGCCGTTCCGCACGATGCCACCCTGTGTCTCCAGTGCCACACAAGAGGGGCCAGCCGTGCTGTTCCTGAACCAACTCATACTTACCTGGCAGGGGAGACACCATGATCACTAAGGTGGTTCTCCCAGGGTGAGGCTCATCCATTGCACACCGGATGTGCTGACCCCTGCGATGTCCCCAAATGCGGGATACTCGACTGCATAATTTCTGGTAGTGGGGGACTGCGTTCGCGCTTTCCCCTGATCTTTGGTTTCAAAAAATAGAACAAAAAAAAATGACTTGTCGGCCTGCTGGTTGCTGTTGCTGCTCCAGGCCTGGCTGTCCTGCACTATGGAGCCCTGGCCTACAGATGGCATGCCTCATGCAAAGCCCTCTGCCGAAAGGGATGCTGGGAGATCACTGTCTCCCCACTCTGGAGGCTGGCCCAGGGAGGTGGCAGAAGGCCCCGTCTTGTCGGAAGGCCGGCCAGGCCCTGCAGCCTTTCCCAGGGCTGCAGGCCTGTCGCCCCTTCAGCCTCACCCTGGCCTTTGCGGGCTGCTAGCCTTGCCAAGCCCCCTCGGCCTGGGCCCGGCGAGGGCTCTGCCCGGCGAGGGGTCTGACCGCGTTTGGGAGCGTTCGGGAAGGCGTGAGGGGCTTGGGGCGCGATACCCTGCTCCCAAAGGCCTTAGGCCTGGTTTGCTCTATGCCCACATGAATTGATTTCTGCTTCTCTTTCCACCAGCAGGCACCCCGGACGACACTGACTATGCCAGAGAAGGAACGACTGCAAGCATGCGCAACAACACAGGGCCCTGCTGGCCTCTGACCCTGGGCGAAAGGGGCGACCGGAGGAGGAGGAGGAGGAGGAGGGGGAGGAGGAGCAGAAGAAGAGCAGCAGAAAAAGAAAGGGGGATAGAAAAAACAAAACAAAAGCCAAGCCGTACGGAGGAGGAGGAGGAGGAGAAGAAGGAGCTGCAGCAGAAAAAGAAAGGGTCGAAAAAAATACAAATGCCAAGCAACAAAAGGCCTTCCCCCTCCCTTTTTGGGCCTGTACGATGGGTGGGCGGCCGGCTGCCATCACCAGATGCAAATCTCGCTGGAAACGGAGCATTGTGGGAAAGCCGTTCCGCACGATGCCACCCTGTGTCTCCAGTGCCACACAAGAGGGGCCAGCCGTGCTGTTCCTGAACCAACTCATACTTACCTGGCAGGGGAGACACCATGATCACTAAGGTGGTTCTCCCAGGGTGAGGCTCATCCATTGCACACCGGATGTGCTGACCCCTGCGATGTCCCCAAATGCGGGATACTCGACTGCATAATTTCTGGTAGTGGGGGACTGCGTTCGCGCTTTCCCCTGATCTTTGGTTTCAAAAAATAGAACAAAAAAAAATGACTTGTCGGCCTGCTGGTTGCTGTTGCTGCTCCAGGCCTGGCTGTCCTGCACTATGGAGCCCTGGCCTACAGATGGCATGCCTCATGCAAAGCCCTCTGCCGAAAGGGATGCTGGGAGATCACTGTCTCCCCACTCTGGAGGCTGGCCCAGGGAGGTGGCAGAAGGCCCCGTCTTGTCGGAAGGCCGGCCAGGCCCTGCAGCCTTTCCCAGGGCTGCAGGCCTGTCGCCCCTTCAGCCTCACCCTGGCCTTTGCGGGCTGCTAGCCTTGCCAAGCCCCCTCGGCCTGGGCCCGGCGAGGGCTCTGCCCGGCGAGGGGTCTGACCGCGTTTGGGAGCGTTCGGGAAGGCGTGAGGGGCTTGGGGCGCGATACCCTGCTCCCAAAGGCCTTAGGCCTGGTTTGCTCTATGCCCACATGAATTGATTTCTGCTTCTCTTTCCACCAGCAGGCACCCCGGACGACACTGACTATGCCAGAGAAGGAACGACTGCAAGCATGCGCAACAACACAGGGCCCTGCTGGCCTCTGACCCTGGGCGAAAGGGGCGACCGGAGGAGGAGGAGGAGGAGGAGGAGGAGGAGGAGGAGGAGCAGAAGAAGAGCAGCAGAAAAAGAAAGGGGGATAGAAAAAAAAAAACAAAAGCCAAGCCGTACGGAGGAGGAGGAGGAGGAGGAGGAGAAGAAGGAGCTGCAGCAGAAAAAGAAAGGGTCGAAAAAAATACAAATGCCAAGCAACAAAAGGCCTTCCCCCTCCCTTTTTGGGCCTGTACGATGGGTGGGCGGCCGGCTGCCATCACCAGATGCAAATCTCGCTGGAAACGGAGCATTGTGGGAAAGCCGTTCCGCACGATGCCACCCTGTGTCTCCAGTGCCACACAAGAGGGGCCAGCCGTGCTGTTCCTGAACCAACTCATACTTACCTGGCAGGGGAGACACCATGATCACTAAGGTGGTTCTCCCAGGGTGAGGCTCATCCATTGCACACCGGATGTGCTGACCCCTGCGATATCCCCAAATGCGGGATACTCGACTGCATAATTTCTGGTAGTGGGGGACTGCGTTCGCGCTTTCCCCTGATCTTTGGTTTCAAAAAATAGAACAAAAAAAAATGACTTGTCGGCCTGCTGGTTGCTGTTGCTGCTCCAGGCCTGGCTGTCCTGCACTATGGAGCCCTGGCCTACAGATGGCATGCCTCATGCAAAGCCCTCTGCCGAAAGGGATGCTGGGAGATCACTGTCTCCCCACTCTGGAGGCTGGCCCAGGGAGGTGGCAGAAGGCCCCGTCTTGTCGGAAGGCCGGCCAGGCCCTGCAGCCTTTCCCAGGGCTGCAGGCCTGTCGCCCCTTCAGCCTCACCCTGGCCTTTGCGGGCTGCTAGCCTTGCCAAGCCCCCTCGGCCTGGGCCCGGCGAGGGCTCTGCCCGGCGAGGGGTCTGACCGCGTTTGGGAGCGTTCGGGAAGGCGTGAGGGGCTTGGGGCGCGATACCCTGCTCCCAAAGGCCTTAGGCCTGGTTTGCTCTATGCCCACATGAATTGATTTCTGCTTCTCTTTCCACCAGCAGGCACCCCGGACGACACTGACTATGCCAGAGAAGGAACGACTGCAAGCATGCGCAACAACACAGGGCCCTGCTGGCCTCTGACCCTGGGCGAAAGGGGCGACCGGAGGAGGAGGAGGAGGAGGAGAAGGAGGAGGAGGAGGAGGAGGAGGAGCAGAAGAAGAGCAGCAGAAAAAGAAAGGGGGATAGAAAAAAAAAAACAAAAGCCAAGCCGTACGGAGGAGGAGGAGGAGGAGGAGAAGAAGGAGCTGCAGCAGAAAAAGAAAGGGTCGAAAAAAATACAAATGCCAAGCAACAAAAGGCCTTCCCCCTCCCTTTTTGGGCCTGTACGATGGGTGGGCGGCCGGCTGCCATCACCAGATGCAAATCTCGCTGGAAACTGAGCATTGTGGGAAAGCCGTTCCGCACGATGCCACCCTGTGTCTCCAGTGCCACACAAGAGGGGCCAGCCGTGCTGTTCCTGAACCAACTCATACTTACCTGGCAGGGGAGACACCATGATCACTAAGGTGGTTCTTCCAGGGTGAGGCTCATCCATTGCACACCGGATGTGCTGACCCCTGCGATGTCCCCAAATGCGGGATACTCGACTGCATAATTTCTGGTAGTGGGGGACTGCGTTCGCGCTTTCCCCTGATCTTTGGTTTCAAAAAATAGAACAAAAAAAAATGACTTGTCGGCCTGCTGGTTGCTGTTGCTGCTCCAGGCCTGGCTGTCCTGCACTATGGAGCCCTGGCCTACAGATGGCATGCCTCATGCAAAGCCCTCTGCCGAAAGGGATGCTGGGAGATCACTGTCTCCCCACTCTGGAGGCTGGCCCAGGGAGGTGGCAGAAGGCCCCGTCTTGTCGGAAGGCCGGCCAGGCCCTGCAGCCTTTCCCAGGGCTGCAGGCCTGTCGCCCCTTCAGCCTCACCCTGGCCTTTGCGGGCTGCTAGCCTTGCCAAGCCCCCTCGGCCTGGGCCCGGCGAGGGCTCTGCCCGGCGAGGGGTCTGACCCCGTTTGGGAGCGTTCGGAAAGGCGTGAGGGGCTTGGGGCGCGATACCCTGCTCCCAAAGGCCTTAGGCCTGGTTTGCTCTATGCCCACATGAATTGATTTCTGCTTCTCTTTCCACCAGCAGGCACCCCGGACGACACTGACTATGCCAGAGAAGGAACGACTGCAAGCATGCGCAACAACACAGGGCCCTGCTGGCCTCTGACCCTGGGCGAAAGGGGCGACCGGAGGAGGAGGAGGAGGAGCAGAAGAAGAGCAGCAGAAAAAGAAAGGGGGATAGAAAAAAAAAAACAAAAGCCAAGCCGTACGGAGGAGGAGGAGGAGGAGAAGAAGGAGCTGCAGCAGAAAAAGAAAGGGTCGAAAAAAATACAAATGCCAAGCAACAAAAGGCCTTCCCCCTCCCTTTTTGGGCCTGTACGATGGGTGGGCGGCCGGCTGCCATCACCAGATGCAAATCTCGCTGGAAACGGAGCATTGTGGGAAAGCCGTTCCGCACGATGCCACCCTGTGTCTCCAGTGCCACACAAGAGGGGCCAGCCGTGCTGTTCCTGAACCAACTCATACTTACCTGGCAGGGGAGACACCATGATCACTAAGGTGGTTCTCCCAGGGTGAGGCTCATCCATTGCACACCGGATGTGCTGACCCCTGCGATGTCCCCAAATGCGGGATACTCGACTGCATAATTTCTGGTAGTGGGGGACTGCGTTCGCGCTTTCCCCTGATCTTTGGTTTCAAAAAATAGAACAAAAAAAAATGACTTGTCGGCCTGCTGGTTGCTGTTGCTGCTCCAGGCCTGGCTGTCCTGCACTATGGAGCCCTGGCCTACAGATGGCATGCCTCATGCAAAGCCCTCTGCCGAAAGGGATGCTGGGAGATCACTGTCTCCCTACTCTGGAGGCTGGCCCAGGGAGGTGGCAGAAGGCCCCGTCTTGTCGGAAGGCCGGCCAGGCCCTGCAGCCTTTCCCAGGGCTGCAGGCCTGTCGCCCCTTCAGCCTCACCCTGGCCTTTGCGGGCTGCTAGCCTTGCCAAGCCCCCTCGGCCTGGGCCCGGCGAGGGCTCTGCCCGGCGAGGGGTCTGACCGCGTTTGGGAGCGTTCGGGAAGGCGTGAGGGGCTTGGGGCGCGATACCCTGCTCACAAAGGCCTTAGGCCTGGTTTGCTCTATGCCCACATGAATTGATTTCTGCTTCTCTTTCCACCAGCAGGCACCCCGGACGACACTGACTATGCCAGAGAAGGAACGACTGCAAGCATGCGCAACAACACAGGGCCCTGCTGGCCTCTGACCCTGGGCGAAAGGGGCGACCGGAGGAGGAGGAGGAGGAGGAGGAGGAGGAGCAGAAGAAGAGCAGCAGAAAAAGAAAGGGGGATAGAAAAAAAAAAACAAAAGCCAAGCCGTACGGAGGAGGAGGAGGAGGAGGAGAAGAAGGAGCTGCAGCAGAAAAAGAAAGGGTCGAAAAAAATACAAATGCCAAGCAACAAAAGGCCTTCCCCCTCCCTTTTTGGGCCTGTACGATGGGTGGGCGGCCGGCTGCCATCACCAGATGCAAATCTCGCTGGAAACTGAGCATTGTGGGAAAGCCGTTCCGCACGATGCCACCCTGTGTCTCCAGTGCCACACAAGAGGGGCCAGCCGTGCTGTTCCTGAACCAACTCATACTTACCTGGCAGGGGAGACACCATGATCACTAAGGTGGTTCTCCCAGGGTGAGGCTCATCCATTGCACACCGGATGTGCTGACCCCTGCGATGTCCCCAAATGCGGGATACTCGACTGCATAATTTCTGGTAGTGGGGGACTGCGTTCGCGCTTTCCCCTGATCTTTGGTTTCAAAAAATAGAACAAAAAAAAATGACTTGTCGGCCTGCTGGTTGCTGTTGCTGCTCCAGGCCTGGCTGTCCTGCACTATGGAGCCCTGGCCTACAGATGGCATGCCTCATGCAAAGCCCTCTGCCGAAAGGGATGCTGGGAGATCACTGTCTCCCCACTCTGGAGGCTGGCCCAGGGAGGTGGCAGAAGGCCCCGTCTTGTCGGAAGGCCGGCCAGGCCCTGCAGCCTTTCCCAGGGCTGCAGGCCTGTCGCCCCTTCAGCCTCACCCTGGCCTTTGCGGGCTGCTAGCCTTGCCAAGCCCCCTCGGCCTGGGCCCGGCGAGGGCTCTGCCCGGCGAGGGGTCTGACCGCGTTTGGGAGCGTTCGGGAAGGCGTGAGGGGCTTGGGGCGCGATACCCTGCTCCCAAAGGCCTTAGGCCTGGTTTGCTCTATGCCCACATGAATTGATTTCTGCTTCTCTTTCCACCAGCAGGCACCCCGGACGACACTGACTATGCCAGAGAAGGAACGACTGCAAGCATGCGCAACAACACAGGGCCCTGCTGGCCTCTGACCCTGGGCGAAAGGGGCGACCGGAGGAGGAGGAGGAGGAGGAGGAGGAGGAGGAGGAGGAGGAGGAGCAGAAGAAGAGCAGCAGAAAAAGAAAGGGGGATAGAAAAAAAAAAACAAAAGCCAAGCCGTACGGAGGAGGAGGAGGAGGAGGAGAAGAAGGAGCTGCAGCAGAAAAAGAAAGGGTCGAAAAAAATACAAATGCCAAGCAACAAAAGGCCTTCCCCCTCCCTTTTTGGGCCTGTACGATGGGTGGGCGGCCGGCTGCCATCACCAGATGCAAATCTCGCTGGAAACGGAGCATTGTGGGAAAGCCGTTCCGCACGATGCCACCCTGTGTCTCCAGTGCCACACAAGAGGGGCCAGCCGTGCTGTTCCTGAACCAACTCATACTTACCTGGCAGGGGAGACACCATGATCACTAAGGTGGTTCTCCCAGGGTGAGGCTCATCCATTGCACACCGGATGTGCTGACCCCTGCGATGTCCCCAAATGCGGGATACTCGACTGCATAATTTCTGGTAGTGGGGGACTGCGTTCGCGCTATCCCCTGATCTTTGGTTTCAAAAAATAGAACAAAAAAAAATGACTTGTCGGCCTGCTGGTTGCTGTTGCTGCTCCAGGCCTGGCTGTCCTGCACTATGGAGCCCTGGCCTACAGATGGCATGCCTCATGCAAAGCCCTCTGCCGAAAGGGATGCTGGGAGATCACTGTCTCCCCACTCTGGAGGCTGGCCCAGGGAGGTGGCAGAAGGCCCCGTCTTGTCGGAAGGCCGGCCAGGCCCTGCAGCCTTTCCCAGGGCTGCAGGCCTGTCGCCCCTTCAGCCTCACCCTGGCCTTTGCGGGCTGCTAGCCTTGCCAAGCCCCCTCGGCCTGGGCCCGGCGAGGGCTCTGCCCGGCGAGGGGTCTGACCGCGTTTGGGAGCGTTCGGGAAGGCGTGAGGGGCTTGGGGCGCGATACCCTGCTCCCAAAGGCCTTAGGCCTGGTTTGCTCTATGCCCACATGAATTGATTTCTGCTTCTCTTTCCACCAGCAGGCACCCCGGACGACACTGACTATGCCAGAGAAGGAACGACTGCAAGCATGCGCAAAAACACAGGGCCCTGCTGGCCTCTGACCCTGGGCGAAAGGGGGGACCGGAGGAGGAGGAGGAGGAGGAGCAGAAGAAGAGCAGCAGAAAAAGAAAGGGGGATAGAAAAAAAAAAACAAAAGCCAAGCCGTACGGAGGAGGAGGAGGAGGAGGAGAAGAAGGAGCTGCAGCAGAAAAAGAAAGGGTCGAAAAAAATACAAATGCCAAGCAACAAAAGGCCTTCCCCCTCCCTTATTGGGCCTGTACGATGGGTGGGCGGCCGGCTGCCATCACCAGATGCAAATCTCGCTGGAAACGGAGCATTGTGGGAAAGCCGTTCCGCACGATGCCACCCTGTGTCTCCAGTGCCACACAAGAGGGGCCAGCCGTGCTGTTCCTGAACCAACTCATACTTACCTGGCAGGGGAGACACCATGATCACATGGTTCTTTCTTGGCCTGCATTCCCTAAGGAGCTGCAATTAGCTGATGAGCTAAAAAAAACGGCACTTTTAAGTGCTTTTGGAGCGTTCGTTTTTGCCGCGAATTTCGGGACCTGCGACGGGAGAAACAGAAGAAGGACTACCGCGACGTCGAGATGGCTGGACAACTGACCCCCGGGATGAAGAACACCATCCGGATGAAGAGGAAACCAGATGCGGACGGCAGCATACCCCAGCTGAGCAGGGAGACCTTCTCCAGGCTGATGCTCACAGGCCTGGGCTTTGCCCCCTCCGAGGTCTGGTGTCTGCAGGTGTTCCCAGCATCAGGGACATACCTGGTCACCATGGCCTCAGGGGAAAGCTGCCGCCGCTACTGGACCATGTGCTGGAGCAGAAGAGAGGAGAAGCCCTTTGCAGACTTCTCTATGGAATGCCAGCAGCAGATGGGAGTGAAGAAGATGACCGTGCACATTTACAACCCCCACGTGCATGTGCAGGATGTCACCACCTTCCTCCGCAGGCACTGCACACTGCTGAAAGACCCCGTGAGGTCTTTAGACAGCAATGGAATCTGGGATGGAAAGTGGCACGTCACGGCCAAGCTGCCGGAAGACCCGGGAGCAACGGACGGGACCCGCCACCCCCCATCCAGCTTCGCCATTGGCAGGGACGCTGGATACCTGTATTACGCTGGGCAGCCGAGGCTCTGCAACAGGTGTGGCAAGCCGGGCCACACGGGCAGGGACTGCGCCGCCCTAACATGCAGGAACTGTAAGCAAGAGGGACACACAGCCAAGGACTGCACGATGGAGGTAGCTTGCAACCTCTGCGGGCAGGAAGGCCACCGCTTTAGGGACTGCCCCAGCAGGGCCAGATCCTACGCAGAGGCAACAGCCCCCCATGAGAAGAGGCGCCACAGGAGGCACCTCCTACTGCGGCCCAAAGGAAGGACAAAAAAGAGGGCAAACCTAAGGTGACCAAGCCGGCCGCCACACCAGAGGAAGCCCAGGACCGTGAAACAGACCCCGCACTCAGCACCATACCAGAGACCAGCGAGACACAACAGCTGGTTCTCCAGCCCAACGCTGAGGACGCAGAGGGGGGTCCTTGGACCAAAGTGGATTCAAACAGCAGAAAGAGGAGGCTAAAGGAGTCCTCCGACACTATGCATGGGGCGCCCAAAAAACCCCTCAGCACCAGCAACAGCTTCGACCCACTGGGGGTTGAGGCAGAGCAAGAGGAAATGGAGATGAGAGGGGACCAAGTCACTCTGGTCCTGCAGGAAATGAGGTTCATGGCCGATCAAATGGCCTCATCCCCCCTCCCGCAGGAGGCAGAAGAAGAAGCAGAGGACATGGAGAGCGAGGTCGAAGAACAAATTGGAGGAACCCAGGCAAGGATGACAACAGCCCAGCCGGGCGCCGAGGCAGAGAGCACCAAAGCAATGCAGACAGGCGGAGCAGCACCAGAACAGCACCACACAGCAACCGCAGAGGGTCCGGTCCTGGAGCCGCAGCGAGAGGGTGGACAGCCTGGTATGTAGCTCTGCCCTGTGAGTAAAACCAATATGCCATGAACTGAATTTTATTAGTTTAAGCTAAACCTTTAAACATTATTATGGCTATTTCATTATTTTCCATAAATGTGAGAAGCGTTAAGGACAAGAGCAGATGCGCTAGCACCCTGAGTTTTTTGGCTAGCCAGAATAGTGATGTTTATTTTCTATCGGAATGTGCCATCCCTTATTCCCAGTCCTACAGACACCTGGAGGACCAGTGGACTCTAGGCCCCTCATATTGGTCAGGGGGGAACAGCACTAGGGCTACAGGTGTAGCCATCTTAGTCAGAGGGAAGCGTTTCACGGCCGACTCCGTCACCGAGCTTGAATGCGGCAGAGCTCTTGTCGTTGACGGCTCGTGGGCGGGGGAGCCGGTGAGGCTCATGGCTGTGTACGCCCCCTCAGATGTAGATGAGCGGATGGAAATTCTCCAGCGCCTGAGGCCACTGCTGGTCACCACCAGAACAATATTGATGGGTGGGGATTTTAATTGTGTCTTGAAAGAGGGAGGACGCATAGGTCTGAGGGCGGGTTCTGGGTGGATGGATGCCGCAGCAAAGCTCCTGGCGGAGATGGTGCACGAGGCATCCTTGAAAGATGTAATAGGGTCAATGGGGCCTAACGGCAGGAACTTCTCCTGGAGCTCCCCAGATGGCTCCCTGCACTCTAGGATAGACTTTGTCTTCACCTCCCAAACAGTGAGGGGGGGACAGAGTACTATGATACCTGTCCACTTCTCTGACCATCGAGCTATCCACTTCCAGGGTGAACTGACGGGCAAGTTCCTAGCAGGACCGGGAGCCTGGAAGTTGAACAGCTCCCTGCTGAGAGAAGAGAGACTGGAAGCCGACCTAAGGGAGATGTACAGGTCATGGCAGGAAATGAAGGATGGCTTCCAGTCGACAGGGGAGTGGTGGGAATGGGTCAAGGGAAAGGTCCAAGATTTTTTTAAGAATGCGGGGAGGAGGAAAGCTCAGGGGAGGAAGAGGGAGTGTAAAAAACTGCAGCGAGAGCTACAGGAGCTGCACGACCTCCAACTCAAGGGATGGGACGTAAGGGTTCCCCTGGAGGAAGTCAAGAAAGGGCTGAGCCAGCACTTTCGGGATGAGTCCAGGGGCATCATCTTCCGGTCCAAAGTGGAGAACCTGGAAAAGGGGGAGAAATGCAACTCCTTCTTCTTCAGGAAAGTCTACGCTGCGCACACCCCTCTGGTTGAACTGCGCGACAAGGAGGGAAAACTCTGTAACTCAAGGGATGGCATAATGAAGGTGGCGACTGACTTTTATGGGGACCTCTATGCGGAGAAGAGGTCAGTGGGACACCAGGCAGAAAAGTTTCTGTCGGGTATCCCAAGAACGGTCTCCCCAGCAGCGCAAGCCGCACTGAATGCTCCCCTCACACTGCAGGAGCTGCACCTTGCGACCAAATCTTTCAAGACAGGCAAAACACCGGGAAGTGACGGTCTCCCAGCCGAATTTTACGTCACTATGTGGGACATAGTAGGACCAGACCTACTCGAGGTGTACAAAGAGATGGTCGCAGGTGGTAGCATGCCTCAGTCTATGAGAGAAAGTATCATCACGCTCTTGTACAAACGGAAGGGAGAGAAGTGTGACCTCAAGAACTGGAGGCCCATCTCTCTCCTAAACGTGGACTACAAGATTCTGGCAAAGACAATGGCGACTAGACTCAGGGGTGCTATCGGTGAGATTGTCCACCCCGACCAGACCTGTGGGGTCCCTGGACGTAGGGTCGCTGACAGCCTCGCCCTGATCAGGGACACAATCCAGTATGTCACGGACCGCAAGGTTCGGGCAGCGCTGGTGTGCCTTGACCAGGAGAAGGCCTTCGACCGCGTCTCCCATGAATTCATGGACAGGGTACTCAGAGGGTTTGGGCTGGGGGAATTCTTCTGCAGTTATGTTAGAGTAATGTATAAAGACATATTCAGTTCAGTCATGGTGAATGGTTGGAAAACAGACCCCTTTCCAGTAAAGTCTGGGGTTAGGCAGGGCTGTCCTCTCTCGCCCCCTCTGTTTGTTTGCATTATAGAGCTCTTGGCGGAGTACATCCGGAATAACCCAGACATCAGAGGCATCCCGGCACCAGGAGACGCGAGAAGAGAGGTGAAGTGTTCTCTCTACATGGATGATGTCACCCTCTTCTGTGCAGACAGTCCATCGGTGTCAGAGCTTCTGAGGACCTGCGAAGACTTTGGCCAGGCATCGGGCGCAAAGATAAATGCAGCAAAATCCCAAACCATGCTGTTTGGACACTGGGATAGCAACCAGGAGCCCCTTCCCTTCCCAATCGAGAAGGATTTCATCAAGATCCTTGGGGTCTGGTATGGGAAGGAGGGGGCAGCGCTGAAAAGCTGGAAGGAACGCCTGGCCAAGGTCAAACAGAAACTGGGTCTCTGGAGTCTCCGCAAACTGAGCATGGAAGGGAAGGCTCTGGTGCTGAGAAATGATGCGCTGCCTGTCCTGCAGTATGTGGCCCAAGCGTGGCCCCTCCAAGCCAGAGAAGCGCGGACCATCAACGCCATGGTCTTCCACTTTGTCTGGGGCTCAAAGATGGACAGAGTTAAGAGATCATCCATGTACAAGGAACCGCGCAAAGGAGGGAAAGGAATCCCGGACCTCCCTACAAGACTGCGGGCCTGCTTCGCCTGCACCTGCGTCAGGATTTCCCTGGGCAACGCCAACAAGACCCACTCAGCCTACCTCCTTTTCCGCTTCTTCCTCACACCAACATGGAGGAGGCTAGGCTGGGACAAGTGGGAAAACAGGGCCCCGTACAACTGGACGCTCCCTTGGTACTACAGGGAGATGGAAAAGTTCATCGCAGATTTTGGCCTTCAGGGGGTGGTGCCTGCATTGTGGAACCCAAGGACAATCCACAACCTGATCCGGTCCCAAGACACCACAGATCCCATTGAGGACTTTCCAGCGGCCACAGTTACCCAGGTGTGGGAAAATGTGGCATCAAACAAACTCCTGAATATTCACAAGGACATCGCCTGGCTGACGGTGAGGGGGGCACTATCTGTGCGAGCATTCATGAACAGACGGGGCCTCTGCCCACACAGGAGCTGCCCAAGGGGGTGCCCGGCTGAGGAAACAGCGTACCACCTCTTCTGGGCATGCCCCTTTGCAAGGAAACTGCGCAGGGCCCTGAACACTGAGTTGAGTGCTCACATCCCGCCCCAAGACATTATACAACAGTCTGTGCTGTATGGACTCTTTGCACAGACCCACACAGTAGAGGCAATACAGAACGGCTGGAGGATCCTCTGCTGCATGAAGGACATTCTCCTCTACGCAAGGAAACGCCTGGTCCTCAATGATGAACTGCTGACAACCGAAGCCTGCCGCAGGATGGTACACAGCCTGCTAAGAGACTATGAAATCAAGGACAGCCTGGAAGATGGGGGCCCTGAGTAAAACCCCCAGCCCAGGCAATCATCCAAAAATAAAATAAAGAAAAAGGGAACTCCTTGCCTACTCAGGCAAAACACGAACACTTTGTAAACCACAGACTCTGAACAGAAAATATATATGTACCCACCCAAAATGCCCAAAGTAAAATTGAAACTACCCCTTCTGCTTTGAGGGGGGAATGTAATTGCCACACAAGTCTTCTTATTGAATTGAATTTATTACCCTTGTATCATCTTTAAGCACTTAATAAAGATATTTTTACAAAAAAAAAAAAAAGGTGGTTCTCCCAGGGTGAGGCTCATCCATTGCACACCGGATGTGCTGACCCCTGCTATGTCCCCAAATGCAGGATACTCGACTGCATAATTTCTGGTAGTGGGGGACTGCGTTCGCGCTTTCCCCTGATCTTTGGTTTCAAAAAATAGAACAAAAAAAAATGACTTGTCGGCCTGCTGGTTGCTGTTGCTGCTCCAGGCCTGGCTGTCCTGCACTATGGAGCCCTGGCCTACAGATGGCATGCCTCATGCAAAGCCCTCTGCCGAAAGGGATGCTGGGAGATCACTGTCTCCCCACTCCGGAGGCTGGCCCAGGGAGGTGGCAGAAGGCCCCGTCTTGTCGGAAGGCCGGCCAGGCCCTGCAGCCTTTCCCAGGGCTGCAGGCCTGTCGCCCCTTCAGCCTCACCCTGGCCTTTGCGGGCTGCTAGCCTTGCCAAGCCCCCTCGGCCTGGGCTTGGCGAGGGCTCTGCCCGGCGAGGGGTCTGACCGCGTTTGGGAGCGTTCGGGAAGGAGTGAGGGGCTTGGGGCGCGATACCCTGCTCCCAAAGGCCTTAGGCCTGGTTTGCTCTATGCCCACATGAATTGATTTCTGCTTCTCTTTCCACCAGCAGGCACCCCGGACGACACTGACTATGCCAGAGAAGGAACGACTGCAAGCATGCGCAACAACACAGGGCCCTGCTGGCCTCTGACCCTGGGCGAAAGGGGGGACCGGAGGAGGAGGAGGAGGAGGAGCAGAAGAAGAGCAGCAGAAAAAGAAAGGGGGATAGAAAAAAAAAAACAAAAGCCAAGCCGTACGGAGGAGGAGGAGGAGGAGGAGAAGAAGGAGCTGCAGCAGAAAAAGAAAGGGTCGAAAAAAATACAAATGCCAAGCAACAAAAGGCCTTCCCCCTCCCTTTTTGGGCCTGTACGATGGGTGGGCGGCCGGCTGCCATCACCAGATGCAAATCTCGCTGGAAACGGAGCATTGTGGGAAAGCCGTTCCGCACGATGCCACCCTGTGTCTCCAGTGCCACACAAGAGGGGCCAGCCGTGCTGTTCCTGAACCAACTCATACTTACCTGGCAGGGGAGACACCATGATCACATGGTTCTTTCTTGGCCTGCATTCCCTAAGGAGCTGCAATTAGCTGATGAGCTAAAAAAAACGGCACTTTTAAGTGCTTTTGGAGCGTTCGTTTTTGCCGCGAATTTCGGGACCTGCGACGGGAGAAACAGAAGAAGGACTACCGCGACGTCGAGATGGCTGGACAACTGACCCCCGGGATGAAGAACACCATCCGGATGAAGAGGAAACCAGATGCGGACGGCAGCATACCCCAGCTGAGCAGGGAGACCTTCTCCAGGCTGATGCTCACAGGCCTGGGCTTTGCCCCCTCCGAGGTCTGGTGTCTGCAGGTGTTCCCAGCATCAGGGACATACCTGGTCACCATGGCCTCAGGGGAAAGCTGCCGCCGCTACTGGACCATGTGCTGGAGCAGAAGAGAGGAGAAGCCCTTTGCAGACTTCTCTATGGAATGCCAGCAGCAGATGGGAGTGAAGAAGATGACCGTGCACATTTACAAC
Organism: Ambystoma mexicanum; assembly: GCF_040938575.1. Lineage (NCBI taxonomy): Eukaryota > Metazoa > Chordata > Amphibia > Caudata > Ambystomatidae > Ambystoma > Ambystoma mexicanum. The sequence continues at coordinate 484,716,912 of NC_090935.1, read as the reverse complement.
CCCCACGTGCATGTGCAGGATGTCACCACCTTCCTCCGCAGGCACTGCACACTGCTGAAAGACCCCGTGAGGTCTTTAGACAGCAATGGAATCTGGGATGGAAAGTGGCACGTCACGGCCAAGCTGCCGGAAGACCCGGGAGCAACGGACGGGACCCGCCACCCCCCATCCAGCTTCGCCATTGGCAGGGACGCTGGATACCTGTATTACGCTGGGCAGCCGAGGCTCTGCAACAGGTGTGGCAAGCCGGGCCACACGGGCAGGGACTGCGCCGCCCTAACATGCAGGAACTGTAAGCAAGAGGGACACACAGCCAAGGACTGCACGATGGAGGTAGCTTGCAACCTCTGCGGGCAGGAAGGCCACCGCTTTAGGGACTGCCCCAGCAGGGCCAGATCCTACGCAGAGGCAACAGCCCCCCATGAGAAGAGGCGCCACAGGAGGCACCTCCTACTGCGGCCCAAAGGAAGGACAAAAAAGAGGGCAAACCTAAGGTGACCAAGCCGGCCGCCACACCAGAGGAAGCCCAGGACCGTGAAACAGACCCCGCACTCAGCACCATACCAGAGACCAGCGAGACACAACAGCTGGTTCTCCAGCCCAACGCTGAGGACGCAGAGGGGGGTCCTTGGACCAAAGTGGATTCAAACAGCAGAAAGAGGAGGCTAAAGGAGTCCTCCGACACTATGCAGGGGGCGCCCAAAAAACCCCTCAGCACCAGCAACAGCTTCGACCCACTGGGGGTTGAGGCAGAGCAAGAGGAAATGGAGATGAGAGGGGACCAAGTCACTCTGGTCCTGCAGGAAATGAGGTTCATGGCCGATCAAATGGCCTCATCCCCCCTCCCGCAGGAGGCAGAAGAAGAAGCAGAGGACATGGAGAGCGAGGTCGAAGAACAAATTGGAGGAACCCAGGCAAGGATGACAACAGCCCAGCCGGGCGCCGAGGCAGAGAGCACCAAAGCAATGCAGACAGGCGGAGCAGCACCAGAACAGCACCACACAGCAACCGCAGAGGGTCCGGTCCTGGAGCCGCAGCGAGAGGGTGGACAGCCTGGTATGTAGCTCTGCCCTGTGAGTAAAACCAATATGCCATGAACTGAATTTTATTAGTTTAAGCTAAACCTTTAAACATTATTATGGCTATTTCATTATTTTCCATAAATGTGAGAAGCGTTAAGGACAAGAGCAGATGCGCTAGCACCCTGAGTTTTTTGGCTAGCCAGAATAGTGATGTTTATTTTCTATCGGAATGTGCCATCCCTTATTCCCAGTCCTACAGACACCTGGAGGACCAGTGGACTCTAGGCCCCTCATATTGGTCAGGGGGGAACAGCACTAGGGCTACAGGTGTAGCCATCTTAGTCAGAGGGAAGCGTTTCACGGCCGACTCCGTCCCCGAGCTTGAATGCGGCAGAGCTCTTGTCGTTGACGGCTCGTGGGCGGGGGAGCCGGTGAGGCTCATGGCTGTGTACGCCCCCTCAGATGTAGATGAGCGGATGGAAATTCTCCAGCGCCTGAGGCCACTGCTGGTCACCACCAGAACAATATTGATGGGTGGGGATTTTAATTGTGTCTTGAAAGAGGGAGGACGCATAGGTCTGAGGGCGGGTTCTGGGTGGATGGATGCCGCAGCAAAGCTCCTGGCGGAGATGGTGCACGAGGCATCCTTGAAAGATGTAATAGGGTCAATGGGGCCTAACGGCAGGAACTTCTCCTGGAGCTCCCCAGATGGCTCCCTGCACTCTAGGATAGACTTTGTCTTCACCTCCCAAACAGTGAGGGGGGGACAGAGTACTATGATACCTGTCCACTTCTCTGACCATCGAGCTATCCACTTCCAGGGTGAACTGACGGGCAAGTTCCTAGCAGGACCGGGAGCCTGGAAGTTGAACAGCTCCCTGCTGAGAGAAGAGAGACTGGAAGCCGACCTAAGGGAGATGTACAGGTCATGGCAGGAAATGAAGGATGGCTTCCAGTCGACAGGGGAGTGGTGGGAATGGGTCAAGGGAAAGGTCCAAGATTTTTTTAAGAATGCGGGGAGGAGGAAAGCTCAGGGGAGGAAGAGGGAGTGTAAAAAACTGCAGCGAGAGCTACAGGAGCTGCACGACCTCCAACTCAAGGGATGGGACGTAAGGGTTCCCCTGGAGGAAGTCAAGAAAGGGCTGAGCCAGCACTTTCGGGATGAGTCCAGGGGCATCATCTTCCGGTCCAAAGTGGAGAACCTGGAAAAGGGGGAGAAATGCAACTCCTTCTTCTTCAGGAAAGTCTACGCTGCGCACACCCCTCTGGTTGAACTGCGCGACAAGGAGGGAAAACTCTGTAACTCAAGGGATGGCATAATGAAGGTGGCGACTGACTTTTATGGGGACCTCTATGCGGAGAAGAGGTCAGTGGGACACCAGGCAGAAAAGTTTCTGTCGGGTATCCCAAGAACGGTCTCCCCAGCAGCGCAAGCCGCACTGAATGCTCCCCTCACACTGCAGGAGCTGCACCTTGCGACCAAATCTTTCAAGACAGGCAAAACACCGGGAAGTGACGGTCTCCCAGCCGAATTTTACGTCACTATGTGGGACATAGTAGGACCAGACCTACTCGAGGTGTACAAAGAGATGGTCGCAGGTGGTAGCATGCCTCAGTCTATGAGAGAAAGTATCATCACGCTCTTGTACAAACGGAAGGGAGAGAAGTGTGACCTCAAGAACTGGAGGCCCATCTCTCTCCTAAACGTGGACTACAAGATTCTGGCAAAGACAATGGCGACTAGACTCAGGGGTGCTATCGGTGAGATTGTCCACCCCGACCAGACCTGTGGGGTCCCTGGACGTAGGGTCGCTGACAGCCTCGCCCTGATCAGGGACACAATCCAGTATGTCACGGACCGCAAGGTTCGGGCAGCGCTGGTGTGCCTTGACCAGGAGAAGGCCTTCGACCGCGTCTCCCATGAATTCATGGACAGGGTACTCAGAGGGTTTGGGCTGGGGGAATTCTTCTGCAGTTATGTTAGAGTAATGTATAAAGACATATTCAGTTCAGTCATGGTGAATGGTTGGAAAACAGACCCCTTTCCAGTAAAGTCTGGGGTTAGGCAGGGCTGTCCTCTCTCGCCCCCTCTGTTTGTTTGCATTATAGAGCTCTTGGCGGAGTACATCCGGAATAACCCAGACATCAGAGGCATCCCGGCACCAGGAGACGCGAGAAGAGAGGTGAAGTGTTCTCTCTACATGGATGATGTCACCCTCTTCTGTGCAGACAGTCCATCGGTGCCAGAGCTTCTGAGGACCTGCGAAGACTTTGGCCAGGCATCGGGCGCAAAGATAAATGCAGCAAAATCCCAAACCATGCTGTTTGGACACTGGGATAGCAACCAGGAGCCCCTTCCCTTCCCAATCGAGAAGGATTTCATCAAGATCCTTGGGGTCTGGTATGGGAAGGAGGGGGCAGCGCTGAAAAGCTGGAAGGAACGCCTGGCCAAGGTCAAACAGAAACTGGGTCTCTGGAGTCTCCGCAAACTGAGCATGGAAGGGAAGGCTCTGGTGCTGAGAAATGATGCGCTGCCTGTCCTGCAGTATGTGGCCCAAGCGTGGCCCCTCCAAGCCAGAGAAGCGCGGACCATCAACGCCATGGTCTTCCACTTTGTCTGGGGCTCAAAGATGGACAGAGTTAAGAGATCATCCATGTACAAGGAACCGCGCAAAGGAGGGAAAGGAATCCCGGACCTCCCTACAAGACTGCGGGCCTGCTTCGCCTGCACCTGCGTCAGGATTTCCCTGGGCAACGCCAACAAGACCCACTCAGCCTACCTCCTTTTCCGCTTCTTCCTCACACCAACATGGAGGAGGCTAGGCTGGGACAAGTGGGAAAACAGGGCCCCGTACAACTGGACGCTCCCTTGGTACTACAGGGAGATGGAAAAGTTCATCGCAGATTTTGGCCTTCAGGGGGTGGTGCCTGCATTGTGGAACCCAAGGACAATCCACAACCTGATCCGGTCCCAAGACACCACAGATCCCATTGAGGACTTTCCAGCGGCCACAGTTACCCAGGTGTGGGAAAATGTGGCATCAAACAAACTCCTGAATATTCACAAGGACATCGCCTGGCTGACGGTGAGGGGGGCACTATCTGTGCGAGCATTCATGAACAGACGGGGCCTCTGCCCACACAGGAGCTGCCCAAGGGGGTGCCCGGCAGAGGAAACAGCGTACCACCTCTTCTGGGCATGCCCCTTTGCAAGGAAACTGCGCAGGGCCCTGAACACTGAGTTGAGTGCTCACATCCCGCCCCAAGACATTATACAACAGTCTGTGCTGTATGGACTCTTTGCACAGACCCACACAGTAGAGGCAATACAGAACGGCTGGAGGATCCTCTGCTGCATGAAGGACATTCTCCTCTACGCAAGGAAACGCCTGGTCCTCAATGATGAACTGCTGACAACCGAAGCCTGCCGCAGGATGGTACACAGCCTGCTAAGAGACTATGAAATCAAGGACAGCCTGGAAGATGGGGGCCCTGAGTAAAACCCCCAGCCCAGGCAATCATCCAAAAATAAAATAAAGAAAAAGGGAACTCCTTGCCTACTCAGGCAAAACACGAACACTTTGTAAACCACAGACTCTGAACAGAAAATATATATGTACCCACCCAAAATGCCCAAAGTAAAATTGAAACTACCCCTTCTGCTTTGAGGGGGGAATGTAATTGCCACACAAGTCTTCTTATTGAATTGAATTTATTACCCTTGTATCATCTTTAAGCACTTAATAAAGATATTTTTACAAAAAAAAAAAAAAGGTGGTTCTCCCAGGGTGAGGCTCATCCATTGCACACCGGATGTGCTGACCCCTGCTATGTCCCCAAATGCAGGATACTCGACTGCATAATTTCTGGTAGTGGGGGACTGCGTTCGCGCTTTCCCCTGATCTTTGGTTTCAAAAAATAGAACAAAAAAAAATGACTTGTCGGCCTGCTGGTTGCTGTTGCTGCTCCAGGCCTGGCTGTCCTGCACTATGGAGCCCTGGCCTACAGATGGCATGCCTCATGCAAAGCCCTCTGCCGAAAGGGATGCTGGGGGATCACTGTCTCCCCACTCCGGAGGCTGGCCCAGGGAGGTGGCAGAAGGCCCCGTCTTGTCGGAAGGCCGGCCAGGCCCTGCAGCCTTTCCCAGGGCTGCAGGCCTGTCGCCCCTTCAGCCTCACCCTGGCCTTTGCGGGCTGCTAGCCTTGCCAAGCCCCCTCGGCCTGGGCCTGGCGAGGGCTCTGCCCGGCGAGGGGTCTGACCGCGTTTGGGAGCGTTCGGGAAGGCGTGAGGGGCTTGGGGCGCGATACCCTGCTCCCAAAGGCCTTAGGCCTGGTTTGCTCTATGCCCACATGAATTGATTTCTGCTTCTCTTTCCACCAGCAGGCACCCCGGACGACACTGACTATGCCAGAGAAGGAACGACTGCAAGCATGCGCAACAACACAGGGCCCTGCTGGCCTCTGACCCTGGGCGAAAGGGGGAACCGGAGGAGGAGGAGGAGGAGGAGCAGAAGAAGAGCAGCAGAAAAAGAAAGGGGGATAGAAAAAAAAAAACAAAAGCCAAGCCGTACGGAGGAGGAGGAGGAGGAGGAGAAGAAGGAGCTGCAGCAGAAAAAGAAAGGGTCGAAAAAAATACAAATGCCAAGCAACAAAAGGCCTTCCCCCTCCCTTTTTGGGCCTGTACGATGGGTGGGCGGCCGGCTGCCATCACCAGATGCAAATCTCGCTGGAAACGGAGCATTGTGGGAAAGCCGTTCCGCACGATGCCACCCTGTGTCTCCAGTGCCACACAAGAGGGGCCAGCCGTGCTGTTCCTGAACCAACTCATACTTACCTGGCAGGGGAGACACCATGATCACATGGTTCTTTCTTGGCCTGCATTCCCTAAGGAGCTGCAATTAGCTGATGAGCTAAAAAAAACGGCACTTTTAAGTGCTTTTGGAGCGTTCGTTTTTGCCGCGAATTTTCGGGACCTGCGACGGGAGAAACAGAAGAAGGACTACCGCGACGTCGAGATGGCTGGACAACTGACCCCCGGGATGAAGAACACCATCCGGATGAAGAGGAAACCAGATGCGGACGGCAGCATACCCCAGCTGAGCAGGGAGACCTTCTCCAGGCTGATGCTCACAGGCCTGGGCTTTGCCCCCTCCGAGGTCTGGTGTCTGCAGGTGTTCCCAGCATCAGGGACATACCTGGTCACCATGGCCTCAGGGGAAAGCTGCCGCCGCTACTGGACCATGTGCTGGAGCAGAAGAGAGGAGAAGCCCTTTGCAGACTTCTCTATGGAATGCCAGCAGCAGATGGGAGTGAAGAAGATGACCGTGCACATTTACAACCCCCACGTGCATGTGCAGGATGTCACCACCTTCCTCCGCAGGCACTGCACACTGCTGAAAGACCCCGTGAGGTCTTTAGACAGCAATGGAATCTGGGATGGAAAGTGGCACGTCACGGCCAAGCTGCCGGAAGACCCGGGAGCAACGGACGGGACCCGCCACCCCCCATCCAGCTTCGCCATTGGCAGGGACGCTGGATACCTGTATTACGCTGGGCAGCCGAGGCTCTGCAACAGGTGTGGCAAGCCGGGCCACACGGGCAGGGACTGCGCCGCCCTAACATGCAGGAACTGTAAGCAAGAGGGACACACAGCCAAGGACTGCACGATGGAGGTAGCTTGCAACCTCTGCGGGCAGGAAGGCCACCGCTTTAGGGACTGCCCCAGCAGGGCCAGATCCTACGCAGAGGCAACAGCCCCCCATGAGAAGAGGCGCCACAGGAGGCACCTCCTACTGCGGCCCAAAGGAAGGACAAAAAAGAGGGCAAACCTAAGGTGACCAAGCCGGCCGCCACACCAGAGGAAGCCCAGGACCGTGAAACAGACCCCGCACTCAGCACCATACCAGAGACCAGCGAGACACAACAGCTGGTTCTCCAGCCCAACGCTGAGGACGCAGAGGGGGGTCCTTGGACCAAAGTGGATTCAAACAGCAGAAAGAGGAGGCTAAAGGAGTCCTCCGACACTATGCAGGGGGCGCCCAAAAAACCCCTCAGCACCAGCAACAGCTTCGACCCACTGGGGGTTGAGGCAGAGCAAGAGGAAATGGAGATGAGAGGGGACCAAGTCACTCTGGTCCTGCAGGAAATGAGGTTCATGGCCGATCAAATGGCCTCATCCCCCCTCCCGCAGGAGGCAGAAGAAGAAGCAGAGGACATGGAGAGCGAGGTCGAAGAACAAATTGGAGGAACCCAGGCAAGGATGACAACAGCCCAGCCGGGCGCCGAGGCAGAGAGCACCGAAGCAATGCAGACAGGCGGAGCAGCACCAGAACAGCACCACACAGCAACCGCAGAGGGTCCGGTCCTGGAGCCGCAGCGAGAGGGTGGACAGCCTGGTATGTAGCTCTGCCCTGTGAGTAAAACCAATATGCCATGAACTGAATTTTATTAGTTTAAGCTAAACCTTTAAACATTATTATGGCTATTTCATTATTTTCCATAAATGTGAGAAGCGTTAAGGACAAGAGCAGATGCGCTAGCACCCTGAGTTTTTTGGCTAGCCAGAATAGTGATGTTTATTTTCTATCGGAATGTGCCATCCCTTATTCCCAGTCCTACAGACACCTGGAGGACCAGTGGACTCTAGGCCCCTCATATTGGTCAGGGGGGAACAGCACTAGGGCTACAGGTGTAGCCATCTTAGTCAGAGGGAAGCGTTTCACGGCCGACTCCGTCACCGAGCTTGAATGCGGCAGAGCTCTTGTCGTTGACGGCTCGTGGGCGGGGGAGCCGGTGAGGCTCATGGCTGTGTACGCCCCCTCAGATGTAGATGAGCGGATGGAAATTCTCCAGCGCCTGAGGCCACTGCTGGTCACCACCAGAACAATATTGATGGGTGGGGATTTTAATTGTGTCTTGAAAGAGGGAGGACGCATAGGTCTGAGGGCGGGTTCTGGGTGGATGGATGCCGCAGCAAAGCTCCTGGCGGAGATGGTGCACGAGGCATCCTTGAAAGATGTAATAGGGTCAATGGGGCCTAACGGCAGGAACTTCTCCTGGAGCTCCCCAGATGGCTCCCTGCACTCTAGGATAGACTTTGTCTTCACCTCCCAAACAGTGAGGGGGGGACAGAGTACTATGATACCTGTCCACTTCTCTGACCATCGAGCTATCCACTTCCAGGGTGAACTGACGGGCAAGTTCCTAGCAGGACCGGGAGCCTGGAAGTTGAACAGCTCCCTGCTGAGAGAAGAGAGACTGGAAGCCGACCTAAGGGAGATGTACAGGTCATGGCAGGAAATGAAGGATGGCTTCCAGCCGACAGGGGAGTGGTGGGAATGGGTCAAGGGAAAGGTCCAAGATTTTTTTAAGAATGCGGGGAGGAGGAAAGCTCAGGGGAGGAAGAGGGAGTGTAAAAAACTGCAGCGAGAGCTACAGGAGCTGCACGACCTCCAACTCAAGGGATGGGACGTAAGGGTTCCCCTGGAGGAAGTCAAGAAAGGGCTGAGCCAGCACTTTCGGGATGAGTCCAGGGGCATCATCTTCCGGTCCAAAGTGGAGAACCTGGAAAAGGGGGAGAAATGCAACTCCTTCTTCTTCAGGAAAGTCTACGCTGCGCACACCCCTCTGGTTGAACTGCGCGACAAGGAGGGAAAACTCTGTAACTCAAGGGATGGCATAATGAAGGTGGCGACTGACTTTTATGGGGACCTCTATGCGGAGAAGAGGTCAGTGGGACACCAGGCAGAAAAGTTTCTGTCGGGTATCCCAAGAACGGTCTCCCCAGCAGCGCAAGCCGCACTGAATGCTCCCCTCACACTGCAGGAGCTGCACCTTGCGACCAAATCTTTCAAGACAGGCAAAACACCGGGAAGTGACGGTCTCCCAGCCGAATTTTACGTCACTATGTGGGACATAGTAGGACCAGACCTACTCGAGGTGTACAAAGAGATGGTCGCAGGTGGTAGCATGCCTCAGTCTATGAGAGAAAGTATCATCACGCTCTTGTACAAACGGAAGGGAGAGAAGTGTGACCTCAAGAACTGGAGGCCCATCTCTCTCCTAAACGTGGACTACAAGATTCTGGCAAAGACAATGGCGACTAGACTCAGGGGTGCTATCGGTGAGATTGTCCACCCCGACCAGACCTGTGGGGTCCCTGGACGTAGGGTCGCTGACAGCCTCGCCCTGATCAGGGACACAATCCAGTATGTCACGGACCGCAAGGTTCGGGCAGCGCTGGTGTGCCTTGACCAGGAGAAGGCCTTCGACCGCGTCTCCCATGAATTCATGGACAGGGTACTCAGAGGGTTTGGGCTGGGGGAATTCTTCTGCAGTTATGTTAGAGTAATGTATAAAGACATATTCAGTTCAGTCATGGTGAATGGTTGGAAAACAGACCCCTTTCCAGTAAAGTCTGGGGTTAGGCAGGGCTGTCCTCTCTCGCCCCCTCTGTTTGTTTGCATTATAGAGCTCTTGGCGGAGTACATCCGGAATAACCCAGACATCAGAGGCATCCCGGCACCAGGAGACGCGAGAAGAGAGGTGAAGTGTTCTCTCTACATGGATGATGTCACCCTCTTCTGTGCAGACAGTCCATCGGTGTCAGAGCTTCTGAGGACCTGCGAAGACTTTGGCCAGGCATCGGGCGCAAAGATAAATGCAGCAAAATCCCAAACCATGCTGTTTGGACACTGGGATAGCAACCAGGAGCCCCTTCCCTTCCCAATCGAGAAGGATTTCATCAAGATCCTTGGGGTCTGGTATGGGAAGGAGGGGGCAGCGCTGAAAAGCTGGAAGGAACGCCTGGCCAAGGTCAAACAGAAACTGGGTCTCTGGAGTCTCCGCAAACTGAGCATGGAAGGGAAGGCTCTGGTGCTGAGAAATGATGCGCTGCCTGTCCTGCAGTATGTGGCCCAAGCGTGGCCCCTCCAAGCCAGAGAAGCGCGGACCATCAACGCCATGGTCTTCCACTTTGTCTGGGGCTCAAAGATGGACAGAGTTAAGAGATCATCCATGTACAAGGAACCGCGCAAAGGAGGGAAAGGAATCCCGGACCTCCCTACAAGACTGCGGGCCTGCTTCGCCTGCACCTGCGTCAGGATTTCCCTGGGCAACGCCAACAAGACCCACTCAGCCTACCTCCTTTTCCGCTTCTTCCTCACACCAACATGGAGGAGGCTAGGCTGGGACAAGTGGGAAAACAGGGCCCCGTACAACTGGACGCTCCCTTGGTACTACAGGGAGATGGAAAAGTTCATCGCAGATTTTGGCCTTCAGGGGGTGGTGCCTGCATTGTGGAACCCAAGGACAATCCACAACCTGATCCGGTCCCAAGACACCACAGATCCCATTGAGGACTTTCCAGCGGCCACAGTTACCCAGGTGTGGGAAAATGTGGCATCAAACAAACTCCTGAATATTCACAAGGACATCGCCTGGCTGACGGTGAGGGGGGCACTATAAGTGCGAGCATTCATGAACAGACGGGGCCTCTGCCCACACAGGAGCTGCCCAAGGGGGTGCCCGGCAGAGGAAACAGCGTACCACCTCTTCTGGGCATGCCCCTTTGCAAGGAAACTGCGCAGGGCCCTGAACACTGAGTTGAGTGCTCACATCCCGCCCCAAGACATTATACACCAGTCTGTGCTGTATGGACTCTTTGCACAGACCCACACAGTAGAGGCAATACAGAACGGCTGGAGGATCCTCTGCTGCATGAAGGACATTCTCCTCTACGCAAGGAAACGCCTGGTCCTCAATGATGAACTGCTGACAACCGAAGCCTGCCGCAGGATGGTCCACAGCCTGCTAAGAGACTATGAAATCAAGGACAGCCTGGAAGATGGGGGCCCTGAGTAAAACCCCCAGCCCAGGCAATCATCCAAAAATAAAATAAAGAAAAAGGGAACTCCTTGCCTACTCAGGCAAAACACGAACACTTTGTAAACCACAGACTCTGAACAGAAAATATATATGTACCCACCCAAAATGCCCAAAGTAAAATTGAAACTACCCCTTCTGCTTTGAGGGGGGAATGTAATTGCCACACAAGTCTTCTTATTGAATTGAATTTATTACCCTTGTATCATCTTTAAGCACTTAATAAAGATATTTTTACAAAAAAAAAAAAAAGGTGGTTCTCCCAGGGTGAGGCTCATCCATTGCACACCGGATGTGCTGACCCCTGCTATGTCCCCAAATGCAGGATACTCGACTGCATAATTTCTGGTAGTGGGGGACTGCGTTCGCGCTTTCCCCTGATCTTTGGTTTCAAAAAATAGAACAAAAAAAAATGACTTGTCGGCCTGCTGGTTGCTGTTGCTGCTCCAGGCCTGGCTGTCCTGCACTATGGAGCCCTGGCCTACAGATGGCATGCCTCATGCAAAGCCCTCTGCCGAAAGGGATGCTGGGAGATCACTGTCTCCCCACTCCGGAGGCTGGCCCAGGGAGGTGGCAGAAGGCCCCGTCTTGTCGGAAGGCCGGCCAGGCCCTGCAGCCTTTCCCAGGGCTGCAGGCCTGTCGCCCCTTCAGCCTCACCCTGGCCTTTGCGGGCTGCTAGCCTTGCCAAGCCCCCTCGGCCTGGGCCTGGCGAGGGCTCTGCCCGGCGAGGGGTCTGACCGCGTTTGGGAGCGTTCGGGAAGGCGTGAGGGGCTTGGGGCGCGATACCCTGCTCCCAAAGGCCTTAGGCCTGGTTTGCTCTATGCCCACATGAATTGATTTCTGCTTCTCTTTCCACCAGCAGGCACCCCGGACGACACTGACTATGCCAGAGAAGGAACGACTGCAAGCATGCGCAACAACACAGGGCCCTGCTGGCTCTGACCCTGGGCGAAAGGGGGGACCGGAGGAGGAGGAGGAGGAGGAGCAGAAGAAGAGCAGCAGAAAAAGAAAGGGGGATAGAAAAAAAAAACAAAAGCCAAGCCGTACGGAGGAGGAGGAGGAAGAGGAGAAGAAGGAGCTGCAGCAGAAAAAGAAAGGGTCGAAAAAAATACAAATGCCAAGCAACAAAAGGCCTTCCCCCTCCCTTTTTGGGCCTGTACGATGGGTGGGCGGCCGGCTGCCATCACCAGATGCAAATCTCGCTGGAAACGGAGCATTGTGGGAAAGCCGTTCCGCACGATGCCACCCTGTGTCTCCAGTGCCACACAAGAGGGGCCAGCCGTGCTGTTCCTGAACCAACTCATACTTACCTGGCAGGGGAGACACCATGATCACATGGTTCTTTCTTGGCCTGCATTCCCTAAGGAGCTGCAATTAGCTGATGAGCTAAAAAAAACGGCACTTTTAAGTGCTTTTGGAGCGTTCGTTTTTGCCGCGAATTTCGGGACCTGCGACGGGAGAAACAGAAGAAGGACTACCGCGACGTCGAGATGGCTGGACAACTGACCCCCGGGATGAAGAACACCATCCGGATGAAGAGGAAACCAGATGCGGACGGCAGCATTCCCCAGCTGAGCAGGGAGATCTTCTCCAGGCTGATGCTCACAGGCCTGGGCTTTGCCCCCTCCGAGGTCTGGTGTCTGCAGGTGTTCCCAGCATCAGGGACATACCTGGTCACCATGGCCTCAGGGGAAAGCTGCCGCCGCTACTGGACCATGTGCTGGAGCAGAAGAGAGGAGAAGCCCTTTGCAGACTTCTCTATGGAATGCCAGCAGCAGATGGGAGTGAAGAAGATGACCGTGCACATTTACAACCCCCACGTGCATGTGCAGGATGTCACCACCTTCCTCCGCAGGCACTGCACACTGCTGAAAGACCCCGTGAGGTCTTTAGACAGCAATGGAATCTGGGATGGAAAGTGGCACGTCACGGCCAAGCTGCCGGAAGACCCGGGAGCAACGGACGGGACCCGCCACCCCCCATCCAGCTTCGCCATTGGCAGGGACGCTGGATACCTGTATTACGCTGGGCAGCCGAGGCTCTGCCACAGGTGTGGCAAGCCGGGCCACACGGGCAGGGACTGCGCCGCCCTAACATGCAGGAACTGTAAGCAAGAGGGACACACAGCCAAGGACTGCACGATGGAGGTAGCTTGCAACCTCTGCGGGCAGGAAGGCCACCGCTTTAGGGACTGCCCCAGCAGGGCCAGATCCTACGCAGAGGCAACAGCCCCCCATGAGAAGAGGCGCCACAGGAGGCACCTCCTACTGCGGCCCAAAGGAAGGACAAAAAAGAGGGCAAACCTAAGGTGACCAAGCCGGCCGCCACACCAGAGGAAGCCCAGGACCGTGAAACAGACCCCGCACTCAGCACCAAACCAGAGACCAGCGAGACACAACAGCTGGTTCTCCAGCCCAACGCTGAGGACGCAGAGGGGGGTCCTTGGACCAAAGTGGATTCAAACAGCAGAAAGAGGAGGCTAAAGGAGTCCTCCGACACCATGCAGGGGGCGCCCAAAAAACCCCTCAGCACCAGCAACAGCTTCGACCCACTGGGGGTTGAGGCAGAGCAAGAGGAAATGGAGATGAGAGGGGACCAAGTCACTCTGGTCCTGCAGGAAATGAGGTTCATGGCCGATCAAATGGCCTCATCCCCCCTCCCGCAGGAGGCAGAAGAAGAAGCAGAGGACATGGAGAGCGAGGTCGAAGAACAAATTGGAGGAACCCAGGCAAGGATGACAACAGCCCAGCCGGGCGCCGAGGCAGAGAGCACCGAAGCAATGCAGACAGGCGGAGCAGCACCAGAACAGCACCACACAGCAACCGCAGAGGGTCCGGTCCTGGAGCCGCAGCGAGAGGGTGGACAGCCTGGTATGTAGCTCTGCCCTGTGAGTAAAACCAATATGCCATGAACTGAATTTTATTAGTTTAAGCTAAACCTTTAAACATTATTATGGCTATTTCATTATTTTCCATAAATGTGAGAAGCGTTAAGGACAAGAGCAGATGCGCTAGCACCCTGAGTTTTTTGGCTAGCCAGAATAGTGATGTTTATTTTCTATCGGAATGTGCCATCCCTTATTCCCAGTCCTACAGACACCTGGAGGACCAGTGGACTCTAGGCCCCTCATATTGGTCAGGGGGGAACAGCACTAGGGCTACAGGTGTAGCCATCTTAGTCAGAGGGAAGCGTTTCACGGCCGACTCCGTCACCGAGCTTGAATGCGGCAGAGCTCTTGTCGTTGACGGCTCGTGGGCGGGGGAGCCGGTGAGGCTCATGGCTGTGTACGCCCCCTCAGATGTAGCTGAGCGGATGGAAATTCTCCAGCGCCTGAGGCCACTGCTGGTCACCACCAGAACAATATTGATGGGTGGGGATTTTAATTGTGTCTTGGAAGAGGGAGGACGCATAGGTCTGAGGGCGGGTTCTGGGTGGATGGATGCCGCAGCAAAGCTCCTGGCGGAGATGGTGCACGAGGCATCCTTGAAAGATGTAATAGGGTCAATGGGGCCTAACGGCAGGAACTTCTCCTGGAGCTCCCCAGATGGCTCCCTGCACTCTAGGATAGACTTTGTCTTCACCTCCCAAACAGTGAGGGGGGGGACAGAGTACTATGATACCTGTCCACTTCTCTGACCATCGAGCTATCCACTTCCAGGGTGAACTGACGGGCAAGTTCCTAGCAGGACCGGGAGCCTGGAAGTTGAACAGCTCCCTGCTGAGAGAAGAGAGACTGGAAGCCGACCTAAGGGAGATGTACAGGTCATGGCAGGAAATGAAGGATGGCTTCCAGTCGACAGGGGAGTGGTGGGAATGGGTCAAGGGAAAGGTCCAAGATTTTTTTAAGAATGCGGGGAGGAGGAAAGCTCAGGGGAGGAAGAGGGAGTGTAAAAAACTGCAGCGAGAGCTACAGGAGCTGCACGACCTCCAACTCAAGGGATGGGACGTAAGGGTTCCCCTGGAGGAAGTCAAGAAAGGGCTGAGCCAGCACTTTCGGGATGAGTCCAGGGGCATCATCTTCCGGTCCAAAGTGGAGAACCTGGAAAAGGGGGAGAAATGCAACTCCTTCTTCAGGAAAGTCTACGCTGCGCACACCCCTCTGGTTGAACTGCGCGACAAGGAGGGAAAACTCTGTAACTCAAGGGATGGCATAATGAAGGTGGCGACCGACTTTTATGGGGACCTCTATGCGGAGAAGAGGTCAGTGGGACACCAGGCAGAAAAGTTTCTGTCGGGTATCCCAAGAACGGTCTCCCCAGCAGCGCAAGCCGCACTGAATGCTCCCTTCACACTGCAGGAGCTGCACCTTGCGACCAAATCTTTCAAGACAGGCAAAACACCGGGAAGTGACGGTCTCCCAGCCGAATTTTACGTCACTATGTGGGACATAGTAGGACCAGACCTACTCGAGGTGTACAAAGAGATGGTCGCAGGTGGTAGCATGCCTCAGTCTATGAGAGAAAGTATCATCACGCTCTTGTACAAACGGAAGGGAGAGAAGTGTGACCTCAAGAACTGGAGGCCCATCTCTCTCCTAAACGTGGACTACAAGATTCTGGCAAAGACAATGGCGACTAGACTCAGGGGTGCTATCGGTGAGATTGTCCACCCCGACCAGACCTGTGGGGTCCCTGGACGTAGGGTCGCTGACAGCCTCGCCCTGATCAGGGACACAATCCAGTATGTCACGGACCGCAAGGTTCGGGCAGCGCTGGTGTGCCTTGACCAGGAGAAGGCCTTCGACCGCGTCTCCCATGAATTCATGGACAGGGTACTCAGAGGGTTTGGGCTGGGGGAATTCTTCTGCAGTTATGTTAGAGTAATGTATAAAGACATATTCAGTTCAGTCATGGTGAATGGTTGGAAAACATACCCCTTTCCAGTAAAGTCTGGGGTTAGGCAGGGCTGTCCTCTCTCGCCCCCTCTGTTTGTTTGCATTATAGAGCTCTTGGCGGAGTACATCCGGAATAACCCAGACATCAGAGGCATCCCGGCACCAGGAGACGCGAGAAGAGAGGTGAAGTGTTCTCTCTACATGGATGATGTCACCCTCTTCTGTGCAGACAGTCAATCGGTGTCAGAGCTTCTGAGGACCTGCGAAGACTTTGGCCAGGCATCGGGCGCAAAGATAAATGCAGCAAAATCCCAAACCATGCTGTTTGGACACTGGGATAGCAACCAGGAGCCCCTTCCCTTCCCAATCGAGAAGGATTTCATCAAGATCCTTGGGGTCTGGTATGGGAAGGAGGGGGCAGCGCTGAAAAGCTGGAAGGAACGCCTGGCCAAGGTCAAACAGAAACTGGGTCTCTGGAGTCTCCGCAAACTGAGCATGGAAGGGAAGGCTCTGGTGCTGAGAAATGATGCGCTGCCTGTCCTGCAGTATGTGGCCCAAGCGTGGCCCCTCCAAGCCAGAGAAGCGCGGGCCATCAACGCCATGGTCTTCCACTTTGTCTGGGGCTCAAAGATGGACAGAGTTAAGAGATCATCCATGTACAAGGAACCGCGCAAAGGAGGGAAAGGAATCCCGGACCTCCCTACAAGACTGCGGGCCTGCTTCGCCTGCACCTGCGTCAGGATTTCCCTGGGCAACGCCAACAAGACCCACTCAGCCTACCTCCTTTTCCGCTTCTTCCTCACACCAACATGGAGGAGGCTAGGCTGGGACAAGTGGGAAAACAGGGCCCCGTACAACTGGACGCTCCCTTGGTACTACAGGGAGATGGAAAAGTTCATCGCAGATTTTGGCCTTCAGGGGGTGGTGCCTGCATTGTGGAACCCAAGGACAATCCACAACCTGATCCGGTCCCAAGACACCACAGATCCCATTGAGGACTTGCCAGCGGCCACAGTTACCCAGGTGTGGGAAAATGTGGCATCAAACAAACTCCTGAATATTCACAAGGACATCGCCTGGCTGACGGTGAGGGGGGCACTATCTGTGCGAGCATTCATGAACAGACGGGGCCTCTGCCCACACAGGAGCTGCCCAAGGGGGTGCCCGGCAGAGGAAACAGCGTACCACCTCTTCTGGGCATGCCCCTTTGCAAGGAAACTGCGCAGGGCCCTGAACACTGAGTTGAGTGCTCACATCCCGCCCCAAGACATTATACACCAGTCTGTGCTGTATGGACTCTTTGCACAGACCCACACAGTAGAGGCAATACAGAACGGCTGGAGGATCCTCTGCTGCATGAAGGACATTCTCCTCTACGCAAGGAAACGCCTGGTCCTCAATGATGAACTGCTGACAACCGAAGCCTGCCGCAGGATGGTACACAGCCTGCTAAGAGACTATGAAATCAAGGACAGCCTGGAAGATGGGGGCCCTGAGTAAAACCCCCAGCCCAGACAATCATCCAAAAATAAAATAAAGAAAAAGGGAACTCCTTGCCTACTCAGGCAAAACACGAACACTTTGTAAACCACAGACTCTGAACAGAAAATATATATGTACCCACCCAAAATGCCCAAAGTAAAATTGAAACTACCCCTTCTGCTTTGAGGGGGGAATGTAATTGCCACACAAGTCTTCTTATTGAATTGAATTTATTACCCTTGTAGCATCTTTAAGCACTTAATAAAGATATTTAAAAAAAAAAAAAAAAAAAAAAAAAGGTGGTTCTCCCAGGGTGAGGCTCATCCATTGCACACCGGATGTGCTGACCCCTGCGATGTCCCCAAATGCGGGATACTCGACTGCATAATTTCTGGTAGTGGGGGACTGCGTTCGCGCTTTCCCATGATCTTTGGTTTCAAAAAATAGAACAAAAAAAAATGACTTGTCGGGCTGCTGGTTGCTGTTGCTGCTCCAGGCCTGGCTGTCCTGCACTATGGAGCCCTGGCCTACAGATGGCATGCCTCATGCAAAGCCCTCTGCCGAAAGGGATGCTGGGAGATCACTGTCTCCACTCTGGAGGCTGGCCCAGGGAGGTGGCAGAAGGCCCCGTCTTGTCGGAAGGCCGGCCAGGCCCTGCAGCCTTTCCCAGGGCTGCAGGCCTGTCGCCCCTTCAGCCTCACCCTGGCCTTTGCGGGCTGCTAGCCTTGCCAAGCCCCCTCGGCCTGGGCCCGGCGAGGGCTCTGCCCGGCGAGGGGTCTGACCGCGTTTGGGAGCGTTCGGGAAGGCGTGAGGGGCTTGGGGCGCGATACCCTGCTCCCAAAGGCCTTAGGCCTGGTTTGCTCTATGCCCACATGAATTGATTTCTGCTTCTCTTTCCACCAGCAGGCACCCCGGACGACACTGACTATGCCAGAGAAGGAACGACTGCAAGCATGCGCAACAACACAGGGCCCTGCTGGCCTCTGACCCTGGGCGAAAGGGGGGACCGGAGGAGGAGGAGGAGGAGGAGCAGAAGAAGAGCAGCAGAAAAAGAAAGGGGGATAGAAAAAAAAAAACAAAAGCCAAGCCGTACGGAGGAGGAGGAGGAGGAGGAGAAGAAGGAGCTGCAGCAGAAAAAGAAAGGGTCGAAAAAAATACAAATGCCAAGCAACAAAAGGCCTTCCCCCTCCCTTTTTGGGCCTGTACGATGGGTGGGCGGCCGGCTGCCATCACCAGATGCAAATCTCGCTGGAAACGGAGCATTGTGGGAAAGCCGTTCCGCACGGTGCCACCCTGTGTCTCCAGTGCCACACAAGAGGGGCCAGCCGTGCTGTTCCTGAACCAACTCATACTTACCTGGCAGGGGAGACACCATGATCACTAAGGTGGTTCTCCCAGGGTGAGGCTCATCCATTGCACACCGGATGTGCTGACCCCTGCGATGTCCCCAAATGCGGGATACTCGACTGCATAATTTCTGGTAGTGGGGGACTGCGTTCGCGCTTTCCCCTGATCTTTGGTTTCAAAAAATAGAACAAAAAAAAATGACTTGTCGGCCTGCTGGTTGCTGTTGCTGCTCCAGGCCTGGCTGTCCTGCACTATGGAGCCCTGGCCTACAGATGGCATGCCTCATGCAAAGCCCTCTGCCGAAAGGGATGCTGGGAGATCACTGTCTCCCCACTCTGGAGGCTGGCCCAGGGAGGTGGCAGAAGGCCCCGTCTTGTCGGAAGGCCGGCCAGGCCCTGCAGCCTTTCCCAGGGCTGCAGGCCTGTCGCCCCTTCAGCCTCACCCTGGCCTTTGCGGGCTGCTAGCCTTGCCAAGCCCCCTCGGCCTGGGCCCGGCGAGGGCTCTGCCCGGCGAGGGGTCTGACCGCGTTTGGGAGCGTTCGGGAAGGCGTGAGGGGCTTGGGGCGCGATACCCTGCTCCCAAAGGCCTTAGGCCTGGTTTGCTCTATGCCCACATGAATTGATTTCTGCTTCTCTTTCCACCAGCAGGCACCCCGGACGACACTGACTATGCCAGAGAAGGAACGACTGCAAGCATGCGCAACAACACAGGGCCCTGCTGGCCTCTGACCCTGGGCGAAAGGGGCGACCGGAGGAGGAGGAGGAGGAGGAGGAGGAGGAGCAGAAGAAGAGCAGCAGAAAAAGAAAGGGGGATAGAAAAAAAAAAACAAAAGCCAAGCCGTACGGAGGAGGAGGAGGAGGAGGAGGAGAAGAAGGAGCTGCAGCAGAAAAAGAAAGGGTCGAAAAAAATACAAATGCCAAGCAACAAAAGGCCTTCCCCCTCCCTTTTTGGGCCTGTACGATGGGTGGGCGGCCGGCTGCCATCACCAGATGCAAATCTCGCTGGAAACGGAGCATTGTGGGAAAGCCGTTCCGCACGATGCCACCCTGTGTCTCCAGTGCCACACAAGAGGGGCCAGCCGTGCTGTTCCTGAACCAACTCATACTTACCTGGCAGGGGAGACACCATGATCACTAAGGTGGTTCTCCCAGGGTGAGGCTCATCCATTGCACACCGGATGTGCTGACCCCTGCGATGTCCCCAAATGCGGGATACTCGACTGCATAATTTCTGGTAGTGGGGGACTGCGTTCGCGCTTTCCCCTGATCTTTGGTTTCAAAAAATAGAACAAAAAGAAATGACTTGTCGGCCTGCTGGTTGCTGTTGCTGCTCCAGGCCTGGCTGTCCTGCACTATGGAGCCCTGGCCTACAGATGGCATGCCTCATGCAAAGCCCTCTGCCGAAAGGGATGCTGGGAGATCACTGTCTCCCCACTCTGGAGGCTGGCCCAGGGAGGTGGCAGAAGGCCCCGTCTTGTCGGAAGGCCGGCCAGGCCCTGCAGCCTTTCCCAGGGCTGCAGGCCTGTCGCCCCTTCAGCCTCACCCTGGCCTTTGCGGGCTGCTAGCCTTGCCAAGCCCCCTCGGCCTGGGCCCGGCGAGGGCTCTGCCCGGCGAGGGGTCTGACCGCGTTTGGGAGCGTTCGGGAAGGCGTGAGGGGCTTGGGGCGCGATACCCTGCTCCCAAAGGCCTTAGGCCTGGTTTGCTCTATGCCCACATGAATTTCTGCTTCTCTTTCCACCAGCAGGCACCCCGGACGACACTGACTATGCCAGAGAAGGAACGACTGCAAGCATGCGCAACAACACAGGGCCCTGCTGGCCTCTGACCCTGGGCGAAAGGGGCGACCGGAGGAGGAGGAGGAGGAGGAGGAGGAGGAGGAGGAGGAGGAGGAGGAGCAGAAGAAGAGCAGCAGAAAAAGAAAGGGGGATAGAAAAAAAAAAACAAAAGCCAAGCCGTACGGAGGAGGAGGAGGAGGAGGAGGAGGAGAAGAAGGAGCTGCAGCAGAAAAAGAAAGGGTCGAAAAAAATACAAATGCCAAGCAACAAAAGGCCTTCCCCCTCCCTTTTTGGGCCTGTACGATGGGTGGGCGGCCGGCTGCCATCACCAGATGCAAATCTCGCTGGAAACGGAGCATTGTGGGAAAGCCGTTCCGCACGATGCCACCCTGTGTCTCCAGTGCCACACAAGAGGGGCCAGCCGTGCTGTTCCTGAACCAACTCATACTTACCTGGCAGGGGAGACACCATGATCACTAAGGTGGTTCTCCCAGGGTGAGGCTCATCCATTGCACACCGGATGTGCTGACCCCTGCGATGTCCCCAAATGCGGGATACTCGACTGCATAATTTCTGGTAGTGGGGGACTGCGTTCGCGCTTTCCCCTGATCTTTGGTTTCAAAAAATAGAACAAAAAAAAATGACTTGTCGGCCTGCTGGTTGCTGTTGCTGCTCCAGGCCTGGCTGTCCTGCACTATGGAGCCCTGGCCTACAGATGGCATGCCTCATGCAAAGCCCTCTGCCGAAAGGGATGCTGGGAGATCACTGTCTCCCCACTCTGGAGGCTGGCCCAGGGAGGTGGCAGAAGGCCCCGTCTTGTCGGAAGGCCGGCCAGGCCCTGCAGCCTTTCCCAGGGCTGCAGGCCTGTCGCCCCTTCAGCCTCACCCTGGCCTTTGCGGGCTGCTAGCCTTGCCAAGCCCCCTCGGCCTGGGCCCGGCGAGGGCTCTGCCCGGCGAGGGGTCTGACCGCGTTTGGGAGCGTTCGGGAAGGCGTGAGGGGCTTGGGGCGCGATACCCTGCTCCCAAAGGCCTTAGGCCTGGTTTGCTCTATGCCCACATGAATTGATTTCTGTTGCGAAGTGACTTGCAGGCTTAACTTAGGTCATATATTAGGTTTATTCAAGACACTTCAGTTACAGTTACATGGAAGTAAATACAGGAGTATGGAGTATAATCAGCACTGGCCCCATCACCCAGGCAGGGGAGCTCTAACTGCCTGACTCAGTACGGAACCCTCAGATCAGCATTCCATCATTCACCCAACAACATTCCATATGACATCACACACTCACATATGGCAGATCAACACAGACAGTCACTATATAACACATCTCCCTCCTTTTCCAAAGCCACACACACACAGGAAGTCACAACGTAACACATCTCCTTCCTTTACCAGACCACACATGTACAAATCAGACACAACAAGATATTTCTCTAAACCCGTCTCAAACACGCATCTAATACCAAACCGGAACAGACACATTCACGGCGACACAACACCACTCACCCATTCACAAATCAAATATACTCAGCCTGTTGGGTGTGACCTACTTAGCCAATACATTCAAATACTGCAGAAGAAGCTGAGACACTGGCCAGGCATCCCAAACCCATCTGCGTACCCGGTGAATGACCACAGTCAACCCAATGCAGAATTGATAGAAACTGACATGCCACACCCCACTAATTTGGATGAAACACAGGCTTTGACACAACTACACATAAGAAAATATCACTACAGAGGGGCTACCTCCTTTAAACAATTGCAGGAACAATATGACATGGTACTCATCCACTGAGGTACCTGTCCTACTCTACACGGGCTGAGGCGCTACCTCACGCACATCACTATGTTCCACTAACCTGAGGCGCTATCACCCTCATATACACTTGTCCCATTCACGTCAGTGGCGCTTTTCTTGCTAACACTAATAGAGACACCTACCGGAGGCGCTACCTCCCTCATATGCACTCATATCCATGCACATCAGAGGCGCTACCTCTCTCTAATACCGAACTTCGCATAAACCTGGAGGCGCTACCTCCCTAACATACCCTAAGGACACTAACCTCAGAGGCACTACCTCTCAGAGGAATCTTATTGTCACTCTTACTCGAGGCGCTACCTCCCGAACATACCCTAGTGACACTCACCTCAGAGGCGCTACCTCTCAAAGGAAACTTATTGTCACTCTTACTAGAGGCGCTACCTCTCTAAAATACCGTTGAGCCACACTTATCAGAGGCGCTACCCCCATCAAACGTGACCCACATAACAGAGGCGCTACCTCTAAATAACATCAAAGTGTCATTCACCAACAGAGGCGCTACCCCTTACTGATACTGATGACGACACATACACATCTCTCCTTCCTTACAAAATGTCATTCACGTCAGAAGCGCTACTTCTTCAGTTACTGCCTGATACATACCATCTACATGCCCATTATTGTGCATCTATCTTACTTCCAACTTTAACTGAATCATGTAAAGACATTTTACAATTCAGCATCTTATCTGTGGTCATTAAGTTAACCTACATTTTTATCCTATAAGTCCATGGTCAAGTTTGACCCTAAGTAAAATGACAACTGAACTTCTGAAAATCCTCAAAAAGATTATACTAGCTCACTCTTCCACATGCAACTCCATTAGATACATGCACCATAACATTACTAAAAGTCCATTAACTGTCCAATCCCATCCTCGTCGCCATTGTTGGGAAGTGACTTCCACGCTTTCTTAGTTACTTCTTAGGTTTATTACAGGACTTAAAGACACAGTTACATGGAAGTAAATACAGGAGTATGGAGTATAATCAGCACTGGCCCCATCACCCAGGCAGGGGAGCTCTAACTGCCTGACTCAGTACGGAACCCTCAGATCAGCATTCCATCATTCACCCAACAACATTCCATATGACATCACACACTCACATATGGCAGATCAACACAGACAGTCACTATATAACACATCTCCCTCCTTTTCCAAAGCCACACACACACAGGAAGTCACAACGTAACAATTTCTGCTTCTCTTTCCACCAGCAGGCACCCCGGACGACACTGACTATGCCAGAGAAGGAACGACTGCAAGCATGCGCAACAACACAGGGCCCTGCTGGCCTCTGACCCTGGGCGAAAGGGGCGACCGGAGGAGGAGGAGGAGGAGGAGGAGGAGGAGGAGGAGGAGCAGAAGAAGAGCAGCAGAAAAAGAAAGGGGGATAGAAAAAAAAAAACAAAAGCCAAGCCGTACGGAGGAGGAGGAGGAGGAGGAGAAGAAGGAGCTGCAGCAGAAAAAGAAAGGGTCGAAAAAAATACAAATGCCAAGCAACAAAAGGCCTTCCCCCTCCCTTTTTGGGCCTGTACGATGGGTGGGCGGCCGGCTGCCATCACCAGATGCAAATCTCGCTGGAAACTGAGCATTGTGGGAAAGCCGTTCCGCACGATGCCACCCTGTGTCTCCAGTGCCACACAAGAGGGGCCAGCCGTGCTGTTCCTGAACCAACTCATACTTACCTGGCAGGGGAGACACCATGATCACTAAGGTGGTTCTCCCAGGGTGAGGCTCATCCATTGCACACCGGATGTGCTGACCCCTGCGATGTCCCCAAATGCGGGATACTCGACTGCATAATTTCTGGTAGTGGGGGACTGCGTTCGCGCTTTCCCCTGATCTTTGGTTTCAAAAAATAGAACAAAAAAAAATGACTTGTCGGCCTGCTGGTTGCTGTTGCTGCTCCAGGCCTGGCTGTCCTGCACTATGGAGCCCTGGCCTACAGATGGCATGCCTCATGCAAAGCCCTCTGCCGAAAGGGATGCTGGGAGATCACTGTCTCCCCACTCTGGAGGCTGGCCCAGGGAGGTGGCAGAAGGCCCCGTCTTGTCGGAAGGCCGGCCAGGCCCTGCAGCCTTTCCCAGGGCTGCAGGCCTGTCGCCCCTTCAGCCTCACCCTGGCCTTTGCGGGCTGCTAGCCTTGCCAAGCCCCCTCGGCCTGGGCCCGGCGAGGGCTCTGCCCGGCGAGGGGTCTGACCGCGTTTGGGAGCGTTCGGGAAGGCGTGAGGGGCTTGGGGCGCGATACCCTGCTCCCAAAGGCCTTAGGCCTGGTTTGCTCTATGCCCACATGAATTGATTTCTGCTTCTCTTTCCACCAGCAGGCACCCCGGACGACACTGACTATGCCAGAGAAGGAACGACTGCAAGCATGCGCAACAACACAGGGCCCTGCTGGCCTCTGACCCTGGGCGAAAGGGGCGACCGGAGGAGGAGGAGGAGGAGGAGGAGGAGGAGCAGAAGAAGAGCAGCAGAAAAAGAAAGGGGGATAGAAAAAAAAAAACAAAAGCCAAGCCGTACGGAGGAGGAGGAGGAGGAGGAGAAGAAGGAGCTGCAGCAGAAAAAGAAAGGGTCGAAAAAAATACAAATGCCAAGCAACAAAAGGCCTTCCCCCTCCCTTTTTGGGCCTGTACGATGGGTGGGCGGCCGGCTGCCATCACCAGATGCAAATCTCGCTGGAAACGGAGCATTGTGGGAAAGCCGTTCCGCACGATGCCACCCTGTGTCTCCAGTGCCACACAAGAGGGGCCAGCCGTGCTGTTCCTGAACCAACTCATACTTACCTGGCAGGGGAGACACCATGATCACTAAGGTGGTTCTCCCAGGGTGAGGCTCATCCATTGCACACCGGATGTGCTGACCCCTGCGATGTCCCCAAATGCGGGATACTCGACTGCATAATTTCTGGTAGTGGGGGACTGCGTTCGCGCTTTCCCCTGATCTTTGGTTTCAAAAAATAGAACAAAAAAAAATGACTTGTCGGCCTGCTGGTTGCTGTTGCTGCTCCAGGCCTGGCTGTCCTGCACTATGGAGCCCTGGCCTACAGATGGCATGCCTCATGCAAAGCCCTCTGCCGAAAGGGATGCTGGGAGATCACTGTCTCCCCACTCTGGAGGCTGGCCCAGGGAGGTGGCAGAAGGCCCCGTCTTGTCGGAAGGCCGGCCAGGCCCTGCAGCCTTTCCCAGGGCTGCAGGCCTGTCGCCCCTTCAGCCTCACCCTGGCCTTTGCGGGCTGCTAGCCTTGCCAAGCCCCCTCGGCCTGGGCCCGGCGAGGGCTTTGCCCGGCGAGGGGTCTGACCGCGTTTGGGAGCGTTCGGGAAGGCGTGAGGGGCTTGGGGCGCGATACCCTGCTCCCAAAGGCCTTAGGCCTGGTTTGCTCTATGCCCACATGAATTGATTTCTGCTTCTCTTTCCACCAGCAGGCACCCCGGACGACACTGACTATGCCAGAGAAGGAACGACTGCAAGCATGCGCAACAACACAGGGCCCTGCTGGCCTCTGACCCTGGGCGAAAGGGGCGACCGGAGGAGGAGGAGGAGGAGGAGGAGGAGGAGGAGGAGGAGGAGGAGCAGAAGAAGAGCAGCAGAAAAAGAAAGGGGGATAGAAAAAAAAAACAAAAGCCAAGCCGTACGGAGGAGGAGGAGGAGGAGGAGAAGAAGGAGCTGCAGCAGAAAAAGAAAGGGTCGAAAAAAATACAAATGCCAAGCAACAAAAGGCCTTCCCCCTCCCTTTTTGGGCCTGTACGATGGGTGGGCGGCCGGCTGCCATCACCAGATGCAAATCTCGCTGGAAACTGAGCATTGTGGGAAAGCCATTCCGCACGATGCCACCCTGTGTCTCCAGTGCCACACAAGAGGGGCCAGCCGTGCTGTTCCTGAACCAACTCATACTTACCTGGCAGGGGAGACACCATGATCACTAAGGTGGTTCTCCCAGGGTGAGGCTCATCCATTGCACACCGGATGTGCTGACCCCTGCGATGTCCCCAAATGCGGGATACTCGACTGCATAATTTCTGGTAGTGGGGGACTGCGTTCGCGCTTTCCCCTGATCTTTGGTTTCAAAAAATAGAACAAAAAAAAATGACTTGTCGGCCTGCTGGTTGCTGTTGCTGCTCCAGGCCTGGCTGTCCTGCACTATGGAGCCCTGGCCTACAGATGGCATGCCTCATGCAAAGCCCTCTGCCGAAAGGGATGCTGGGAGATCACTGTCTCCCCACTCTGGAGGCTGGCCCAGGGAGGTGGCAGAAGGCCCCGTCTTGTCGGAAGGCCGGCCAGGCCCTGCAGCCTTTCCCAGGGCTGCAGGCCTGTCGCCCCTTCAGCCTCACCCTGGCCTTTGCGGGCTGCTAGCCTTGCCAAGCCCCCTCGGCCTGGGCCCGGCGAGGGCTCTGCCCGGCGAGGGGTCTGACCGCGTTTGGGAGCGTTCGGGAAGGCGTGAGGGGCTTGGGGCGCGATACCCTGCTCCCAAAGGCCTTAGGCCTGGTTTGCTCTATGCCCACATGAATTGATTTCTGCTTCTCTTTCCACCAGCAGGCACCCCGGACGACACTGACTATGCCAGAGAAGGAACGACTGCAAGCATGCGCAACAACACAGGGCCCTGCTGGCCTCTGACCCTGGGCGAAAGGGGCGACCGGAGGAGGAGGAGCAGGAGGAGGAGGAGGAGGAGGAGCAGAAGAAGAGCAGCAGAAAAAGAAAGGGGGATAGAAAAAAAAAAAACAAAAGCCAAGCCGTACGGAGGAGGAGGAGGAGGAGGAGGAGAAGAAGGAGCTGCAGCAGAAAAAGAAAGGGTCGAAAAAAATACAAATGCCAAGCAACAAAAGGCCTTCCCCCTCCCTTTTTGGGCCTGTACGATGGGTGGGCGGCCGGCTGCCATCACCAGATGCAAATCTCGCTGGAAACGGAGCATTGTGGGAAAGCCGTTCCGCACGATGCCACCCTGTGTCTCCAGTGCCACACAAGAGGGGCCAGCCGTGCTGTTCCTGAACCAACTCATACTTACCTGGCAGGGGAGACACCATGATCACTAAGGTGGTTCTCCCAGGGTGAGGCTCATCCATTGCACACCGGATGTGCTGACCCCTGCGATGTCCCCAAATGCGGGATACTCGACTGCATAATTTCTGGTAGTGGGGGACTGCGTTCGCGCTTTCCCCTGATCTTTGGTTTCAAAAAATAGAACAAAAAAAAATGACTTGTCGGCCTGCTGGTTGCTGTTGCTGCTCCAGGCCTGGCTGTCCTGCACTATGGAGCCCTGGCCTACAGATGGCATGCCTCATGCAAAGCCCTCTGCCGAAAGGGATGCTGGGAGATCACTGTCTCCCCACTCTGGAGGCTGGCCCAGGGAGGTGGCAGAAGGCCCCGTCTTGTCGGAAGGCCGGCCAGGCCCTGCAGCCTTTCCCAGGGCTGCAGGCCTGTCGCCCCTTCAGCCTCACCCTGGCCTTTGCGGGCTGCTAGCCTTGCCAAGCCCCCTCGGCCTGGGCCCGGCGAGGGCTCTGCCCGGCGAGGGGTCTGACCGCGTTTGGGAGCGTTCGGGAAGGCGTGAGGGGCTTGGGGCGCGATACCCTGCTCCCAAAGGCCTTAGGCCTGGTTTGCTCTATGCCCACATGAATTGATTTCTGCTTCTCTTTCCACCAGCAGGCACCCCGGACAACACTGACTATGCCAGAGAAGGAACGACTGCAAGCATGCGCAACAACACAGGGCCCTGCTGGCCTCTGACCCTGGGCGAAAGGGGGGACCGGAGGAGGAGGAGGAGGAGGAGCAGAAGAAGAGCAGCAGAAAAAGAAAGGGGGATAGAAAAAAAAAAACAAAAGCCAAGCCGTACGGAGGAGGAGGAGGAGGAGGAGAAGAAGGAGCTGCAGCAGAAAAAGAAAGGGTCGAAAAAAATACAAATGCCAAGCAACAAAAGGCCTTCCCCCTCCCTTTTTGGGCCTGTACGATGGGTGGGCGGCCGGCTGCCATCACCAGATGCAAATCTCGCTGGAAACGGAGCATTGTGGGAAAGCCGTTCCGCACGATGCCACCCTGTGTCTCCAGTGCCACACAAGAGGGGCCAGCCGTGCTGTTCCTGAACCAACTCATACTTACCTGGCAGGGGAGACACCATGATAACAAATGCCAGGGAGATGGAAAAGTTCATTGCAGATTTTGGCCTTCAGGGGGTGGTGCCTGCATTGTGGAACCCAAGGACAATCCACAACCTGATCCGGTCCCAAGACACCACAGATCCCATTGAGGACCTGCCAGCGGCCACAGTTACCCAGGTGTGGGAAAATGTGGCATCAAACAAACTCCTGAATATTCACAAGGACATTGCCTGGCTGACGGTGAGGGGGGCACTATCTGTGCGAGCATTCATGAACAGACGGGGCCTCTGCCCACACAGGAGCTGCCCAAGGGGGTGCCCGGCAGAGGAAACAGCGTACCACCTCTTCTGGGCATGCCCCTTTGCAAGGAAACTGCGCAGGGCCCTGAACACTGAGTTGAGTGCTCACATCCCACCCCAAGACATTATACACCAGTCTGTGCTGTATGGACTCTTTGCACAGACCCACACACTAGAGGCAATACAGAACGGCTGGAGGATCCTCTGCTGCATGAAGGACATTCTCCTCTACGCAAGGAAACGCCTGGTCCTCAATGATGAGCTGCTGACAACCGAAGCCTGTCGCAGGATGGTCCACGGCCTGCTAAGAGACTACGAAATCAAGGACAGCCTGGAAGATGGGGGCCCTGAGTAAAACCCCCAGCCCAGGCAATCATCCAAAAATAAAATAAAGAAAAAGAGAACTCTTTGCCTACTCAGGCAAAATACGAACACTTTGTAAACCACAGACTCTGAACAGAAAATATATATGTACCCACCCAAATGCCCAAAGTAAAATTGAAACCACCCCTTCTGCTTTGAGGGGGGAATGTAATTGCCACAAAAGTCTTCTTATTGAATTGAATTTATTACCCTTGTATCATCTTTAAGCACTTAATAAAGATATTTTTACAAAAAAAAAAAAAAGGTGGTTCTCCCAGGGTGAGGCTCATCCATTGCACACCGGATGTGCTGACCCCTGCGATGTCCCCAAATGCGGGATACTCGACTGCATAATTTCTGGTAGTGGGGGACTGCGTTCGCGCTTTCCCCTGATCTTTGGTTTCAAAAAATAGAACAAAAAAAAATGACTTGTCGGCCTGCTGGTTGCTGTTGCTGCTCCAGGCCTGGCTGTCCTGCACTATGGAGCCCTGGCCTACAGATGGCATGCCTCATGCAAAGCCCTCTGCCGAAAGGGATGCTGGGAGATCACTGTCTCCCCACTCTGGAGGCTGGCCCAGGGAGGTGGCAGAAGGCCCCGTCTTGTCGGAAGGCCGGCCAGGCCCTGCAGCCTTTCCCAGGGCTGCAGGCCTGTCGCCCCTTCAGCCTCACCCTGGCCTTTGCGGGCTGCTAGCCTTGCCAAGCCCCCTCGGCCTGGGCCCGGCGAGGGCTCTGCCCGGCGAGGGGTCTGACCGCGTTTGGGAGCGTTCGGTGAGGGGCTTGGGGCGCGATACCCTGCTCCCAAAGGCCTTAGGCCTGGTTTGCTCTATGCCCACATGAATTGATTTCTGCTTCTCTTTCCACCAGCAGGCACCCCGGACGACACTGACTATGCCAGAGAAGGAACGACTGCAAGCATGCGCAACAACACAGGGCCCTGCTGGCCTCTGACCCTGGGCGAAAGGGGGGACCGGAGGAGGAGGAGGAGGAGGAGCAGAAGAAGAGCAGCAGAAAAAGAAAGGGGGATAGAAAAAAAAAAACAAAAGCCAAGCCGTACGGAGGAGGAGGAGGAGAAGGAGCTGCAGCAGAAAAAGAAAGGGTCGAAAAAAATACAAATGCCAAGCAACAAAAGGCCTTCCCCCTCCCTTTTTGGGCCTGTACGATGGGTGGGCGGCCGGCTGCCATCACCAGATGCAAATCTCGCTGGAAACGGAGCATTGTGGGAAAGCCGTTCCGCACGATGCCACCCTGTGTCTCCAGTGCCACACAAGAGGGGCCAGCCGTGCTGTTCCTGAACCAACTCATACTTACCTGGCAGGGGAGACACCATGATAACAAATGCCAGGGAGATGGAAAAGTTCATCGCAGATTTTGGCCTTCAGGGGGTGGTGCCTGCATTGTGGAACCCAAGGACAATCCACAACCTGATCCGGTCCCAAGACACCACAGATCCCATTGAGGACCTGCCAGCGGCCACAGTTACCCAGGTGTGGGAAAATGTGGCATCAAACAAACTCCTGAATATTCACAAGGACATTGCCTGGCTGACGGTGAGGGGGGCACTATCTGTGCGAGCATTCATGAACAGACGGGGCCTCTGCCCACACAGGAGCTGCCCAAGGGGGTGCCCGGCAGAGGAAACAGCGTACCACCTCTTCTGGGCATGCCCCTTTGCAAGGAAACTGCGCAGGGCCCTGAACACTGAGTTGAGTGCTCACATCCCACCCCAAGACATTATACACCAGTCTGTGCTGTATGGACTCTTTGCACAGACCCACACACTAGAGGCAATACAGAACGGCTGGAGGATCCTCTGCTGCATGAAGGACATTCTCCTCTACGCAAGGAAACGCCTGGTCCTCAATGATGAGCTGCTGACAACCGAAGCCTGTCGCAGGATGGTCCACGGCCTGCTAAGAGACTACGAAATCAAGGACAGCCTGGAAGATGGGGGCCCTGAGTAAAACCCCCAGCCCAGGCAATCATCCAAAAATAAAATAAAGAAAAAGAGAACTCTTTGCCTACTCAGGCAAAATACGAACACTTTGTAAACCACAGACTCTGAACAGAAAATATATATGTACCCACCCAAATGCCCAAAGTAAAATTGAAACCACCCCTTCTGCTTTGAGGGGGGAATGTAATTGCCACAAAAGTCTTCTTATTGAATTGAATTTATTACCCTTGTATCATCTTTAAGCACTTAATAAAGATATTTTTACAAAAAAAAAAAAAAGGTGGTTCTCCCAGGGTGAGGCTCATCCATTGCACACCGGATGTGCTGACCCCTGCGATGTCCCCAAATGCGGGATACTCGACTGCATAATTTCTGGTAGTGGGGGACTGCGTTCGCGCTTTCCCCTGATCTTTGGTTTCAAAAAATAGAACAAAAAAAAATGACTTGTCGGCCTGCTGGTTGCTGTTGCTGCTCCAGGCCTGGCTGTCCTGCACTATGGAGCCCTGGCCTACAGATGGCATGCCTCATGCAAAGCCCTCTGCCGAAAGGGATGCTGGGAGATCACTGTCTCCCCACTCTGGAGGCTGGCCCAGGGAGGTGGCAGAAGGCCCCGTCTTGTCGGAAGGCCGGCCAGGCCCTGCAGCCTTTCCCAGGGCTGCAGGCCTGTCGCCCCTTCAGCCTCACCCTGGCCTTTGCGGGCTGCTAGCCTTGCCAAGCCCCCTCGGCCTGGGCCCGGCGAGGGCTCTGCCCGGCGAGGGGTCTGACCGCGTTTGGGAGCGTTCGGGAAGGCGTGAGGGGCTTGGGGCGCGATACCCTGCTCCCAAAGGCCTTAGGCCTGGTTTGCTCTATGCCCACATGAATTGATTTCTGCTTCTCTTTCCACCAGCAGGCACCCCGGACGACACTGACTATGCCAGAGAAGGAACGACTGCAAGCATGCGCAACAACACAGGGCCCTGCTGGCCTCTGACCCTGGGCGAAAGGGGCGACCGGAGGAGGAGGAGGAGGAGGAGGAGGAGGAGGAGGAGGAGGAGGAGGAGAAGAAGAGCAGCAGAAAAAGAAAGGGGGATAGAAAAAAAAAAACAAAAGCCAAGCCGTACGGAGGAGGAGGAGGAGGAGGAGGAGAAGAAGGAGCTGCAGCAGAAAAAGAAAGGGTCGAAAAAAATACAAATGCCAAGCAACAAAAGGCCTTCCCCCTCCCTTTTTGGGCCTGTACGATGGGTGGGCGGCCGGCTGCCATCACCAGATGCAAATCTCGCTGGAAACGGAGCATTGTGGGAAAGCCGTTCCGCACGATGCCACCCTGTGTCTCCAGTGCCACACAAGAGGGGCCAGCCGTGCTGTTCCTGAACCAACTCATACTTACCTGGCAGGGGAGACACCATGATCACTAAGGTGGTTCTCCCAGGGTGAGGCTCATCCATTGCACACCGGATGTGCTGACCCCTGCGATGTCCCCAAATGCGGGATACTCGACTGCATAATTTCTGGTAGTGGGGGACTGCGTTCGCGCTTTCCCCTGATCTTTGGTTTCAAAAAATAGAACAAAAAAAAATGACTTGTCGGCCTGCTGGTTGCTGTTGCTGCTCCAGGCCTGGCTGTCCTGCACTATGGAGCCCTGGCCTACAGATGGCATGCCTCATGCAAAGCCCTCTGCCGAAAGGGATGCTGGGAGATCACTGTCTCCCCACTCTGGAGGCTGGCCCAGGGAGGTGGCAGAAGGCCCCGTCTTGTCGGAAGGCCGGCCAGGCCCTGCAGCCTTTCCCAGGGCTGCAGGCCTGTCGCCCCTTCAGCCTCACCCTGGCCTTTGCGGGCTGCTAGCCTTGCCAAGCCCCCTCGGCCTGGGCCCGGCGAGGGCTCTGCCCGGCGAGGGGTCTGACCGCGTTTGGGAGCGTTCGGGAAGGCGTGAGGGGCTTGGGGCGCGATACCCTGCTCCCAAAGGCCTTAGGCCTGGTTTGCTCTATGCCCACATGAATTGATTTCTGCTTCTCTTTCCACCAGCAGGCACCCCGGACGACACTGACTATGCCAGAGAAGGAACGACTGCAAGCATGCGCAACAACACAGGGCCCTGCTGGCCTCTGACCCTGGGCGAAAGGGGCGACCGGAGGAGGAGGAGGAGGAGGAGGAGGAGGAGCAGAAGAAGAGCAGCAGAAAAAGAAAGGGGGATAGAAAAAAAAAAACAAAAGCCAAGCCGTACGGAGGAGGAGGAGGAGGAGGAGGAGAAGAAGGAGCTGCAGCAGAAAAAGAAAGGGTCGAAAAAAATACAAATGCCAAGCAACAAAAGGCCTTCCCCCTCCCTTTTTGGGCCTGTACGATGGGTGGGCGGCCGGCTGCCATCACCAGATGCAAATCTCGCTGGAAACGGAGCATTGTGGGAAAGCCGTTCCGCACGATGCCACCCTGTGTCTCCAGTGCCACACAAGAGGGGCCAGCCGTGCTGTTCCTGAACCAACTCATACTTACCTGGCAGGGGAGACACCATGATCACTAAGGTGGTTCTCCCAGGGTGAGGCTCATCCATTGCACACCGGATGTGCTGACCCCTGCGATGTCCCCAAATGCGGGATACTCGACTGCATAATTTCTGGTAGTGGGGGACTGCGTTCGCGCTTTCCCCTGATCTTTGGTTTCAAAAAATAGAACAAAAAAAAATGACTTGTCGGCCTGCTGGTTGCTGTTGCTGCTCCAGGCCTGGCTGTCCTGCACTATGGAGCCCTGGCCTACAGATGGCATGCCTCATGCAAAGCCCTCTGCCGAAAGGGATGCTGGGAGATCACTGTCTCCCCACTCTGGAGGCTGGCCCAGGGAGGTGGCAGAAGGCCCCGTCTTGTCGGAAGGCCGGCCAGGCCCTGCAGCCTTTCCCAGGGCTGCAGGCCTGTCGCCCCTTCAGCCTCACCCTGGCCTTTGCGGGCTGCTAGCCTTGCCAAGCCCCCTCGGCCTGGGCCCGGCGAGGGCTCTGCCCGGCGAGGGGTCTGACCGCGTTTGGGAGCGTTCGGGAAGGCGTGAGGGGCTTGGGGCGCGATACCCTGCTCCCAAAGGCCTTAGGCCTGGTTTGCTCTATGCCCACATGAATTGATTTCTGCTTCTCTTTCCACCAGCAGGCACCCCGGACGACACTGACTATGCCAGAGAAGGAACGACTGCAAGCATGCGCAACAACACAGGGCCCTGCTGGCCTTTGACCCTGGGCGAAAGGGGCGACCGGAGGAGGAGGAGGAGGAGGAGGAGGAGGAGGAGGAGGAGGAGGAGCAGAAGAAGAGCAGCAGAAAAAGAAAGGGGGATAGAAAAAAAAAAAAAAAAGCCAAGCCGTACGGAGGAGGAGGAGGAGGAGGAGGAGAAGAAGGAGCTGCAGCAGAAAAAGAAAGGGTCGAAAAAAATACAAATGCCAAGCAACAAAAGGCCTTCCCCCTCCCTTTTTGGGCCTGTACGATGGGTGGGCGGCCGGCTGCCATCACCAGATGCAAATCTCGCTGGAAACGGAGCATTGTGGGAAAGCCGTTCCGCACGATGCCACCCTGTGTCTCCAGTGCCACACAAGAGGGGCCAGCCGTGCTGTTCCTGAACCAACTCATACTTACCTGGCAGGGGAGACACCATGATCACTAAGGTGGTTCTCCCAGGGTGAGGCTCATCCATTGCACACCGGATGTGCTGACCCCTGCGATGTCCCCAAATGCGGGATACTCGACTGCATAATTTCTGGTAGTGGGGGACTGCGTTCGCGCTTTCCCCTGATCTTTGGTTTCAAAAAATAGAACAAAAAAAAATGACTTGTCGGCCTGCTGGTTGCTGTTGCTGCTCCAGGCCTGGCTGTCCTGCACTATGGAGCCCTGGCCTACAGATGGCATGCCTCATGCAAAGCCCTCTGCCGAAAGGGATGCTGGGAGATCACTGTCTCCCCACTCTGGAGGCTGGCCCAGGGAGGTGGCAGAAGGCCCCGTCTTGTCGGAAGGCCGGCCAGGCCCTGCAGCCTTTCCCAGGGCTGCAGGCCTGTCGCCCCTTCAGCCTCACCCTGGCCTTTGCGGGCTGCTAGCCTTGCCAAGCCCCCTCGGCCTGGGCCCGGCGAGGGCTCTGCCCGGCGAGGGGTCTGACCGCGTTTGGGAGCGTTCGGGAAGGCGTGAGGGGCTTGGGGCGCGATACCCTGCTCCCAAAGGCCTTAGGCCTGGTTTGCTCTATGCCCACATGAATTGATTTCTGCTTCTCTTTCCACCAGCAGGCACCCCGGACGACACTGACTATGCCAGAGAAGGAACGACTGCAAGCATGCGCAACAACACAGGGCCCTGCTGGCCTCTGACCCTGGGCGAAAGGGGCGACCGGAGGAGGAGGAGGAGGAGGAGGAGGAGGAGGAGGAGCAGAAGAAGAGCAGCAGAAAAAGAAAGGGGGATAGAAAAAAAAAAAACAAAAGCCAAGCCGTACGGAGGAGGAGGAGGAGGAGGAGGAGGAGAAGAAGGAGCTGCAGCAGAAAAAGAAAGGGTCGAAAAAAATACAAATGCCAAGCAACAAAAGGCCTTCCCCCTCCCTTTTTGGGCCTGTACGATGGGTGGGCGGCCGGCTGCCATCACCAGATGCAAATCTCGCTGGAAACGGAGCATTGTGGGAAAGCCGTTCCGCACGATGCCACCCTGTGTCTCCAGTGCCACACAAGAGGGGCCAGCCGTGCTGTTCCTGAACCAACTCATACTTACCTGGCAGGGGAGACACCATGATCACTAAGGTGGTTCTCCCAGGGTGAGGCTCATCCATTGCACACCGGATGTGCTGACCCCTGCGATGTCCCCAAATGCGGGATACTCGACTGCATAATTTCTGGTAGTGGGGGACTGCGTTCGCGCTTTCCCCTGATCTTTGGTTTCAAAAAATAGAACAAAAAAAAATGACTTGTCGGCCTGCTGGTTGCTGTTGCTGCTCCAGGCCTGGCTGTCCTGCACTATGGAGCCCTGGCCTACAGATGGCATGCCTCATGCAAAGCCCTCTGCCGAAAGGGATGCTGGGAGATCACTGTCTCCCCACTCTGGAGGCTGGCCCAGGGAGGTGGCAGAAGGCCCCGTCTTGTCGGAAGGCCGGCCAGGCCCTGCAGCCTTTCCCAGGGCTGCAGGCCTGTCGCCCCTTCAGCCTCACCCTGGCCTTTGCGGGCTGCTAGCCTTGCCAAGCCCCCTCGGCCTGGGCCCGGCGAGGGCTCTGCCCGGCGAGGGGTCTGACCGCGTTTGGGAGCGTTCGGGAAGGCGTGAGGGGCTTGGGGCGCGATACCCTGCTCCCAAAGGCCTTAGGCCTGGTTTGCTCTATGCCCAC
Organism: Ambystoma mexicanum; assembly: GCF_040938575.1. Lineage (NCBI taxonomy): Eukaryota > Metazoa > Chordata > Amphibia > Caudata > Ambystomatidae > Ambystoma > Ambystoma mexicanum. The sequence continues at coordinate 484,680,739 of NC_090935.1, read as the reverse complement.
ATGAATTGATTTCTGCTTCTCTTTCCACCAGCAGGCACCCCGGACGACACTGACTATGCCAGAGAAGGAACGACTGCAAGCATGCGCAACAACACAGGGCCCTGCTGGCCTCTGACCCTGGGCGAAAGGGGCGACCGGAGGAGGAGGAGGAGGAGGAGGAGGAGGAGGAGGAGCAGAAGAAGAGCAGCAGAAAAAGAAAGGGGGATAGAAAAAAAAAAACAAAAGCCAAGCCGTACGGAGGAGGAGGAGGAGGAGGAGGAGAAGAAGGAGCTGCAGCAGAAAAAGAAAGGGTCGAAAAAAATACAAATGCCAAGCAACAAAAGGCCTTCCCCCTCCCTTTTTGGGCCTGTACGATGGGTGGGCGGCCGGCTGCCATCACCAGATGCAAATCTCGCTGGAAACGGAGCATTGTGGGAAAGCCGTTCCGCACGATGCCACCCTGTGTCTCCAGTGCCACACAAGAGGGGCCAGCCGTGCTGTTCCTGAACCAACTCATACTTACCTGGCAGGGGAGACACCATGATCACTAAGGTGGTTCTCCCAGGGTGAGGCTCATCCATTGCACACCGGATGTGCTGACCCCTGCGATGTCCCCAAATGCGGGATACTCGACTGCATAATTTCTGGTAGTGGGGGACTGCGTTCGCGCTTTCCCCTGATCTTTGGTTTCAAAAAATAGAACAAAAAAAAATGACTTGTCGGCCTGCTGGTTGCTGTTGCTGCTCCAGGCCTGGCTGTCCTGCACTATGGAGCCCTGGCCTACAGATGGCATGCCTCATGCAAAGCCCTCTGCCGAAAGGGATGCTGGGAGATCACTGTCTCCCCACTCTGGAGGCTGGCCCAGGGAGGTGGCAGAAGGCCCCGTCTTGTCGGAAGGCCGGCCAGGCCCTGCAGCCTTTCCCAGGGCTGCAGGCCTGTCGCCCCTTCAGCCTCACCCTGGCCTTTGCGGGCTGCTAGCCTTGCCAAGCCCCCTCGGCCTGGGCCCGGCGAGGGCTCTGCCCGGCGAGGGGTCTGACCGCGTTTGGGAGCGTTCGGGAAGGCGTGAGGGGCTTGGGGCGCGATACCCTGCTCCCAAAGGCCTTAGGCCTGGTTTGCTCTATGCCCACATGAATTGATTTCTGCTTCTCTTTCCACCAGCAGGCACCCCGGACGACACTGACTATGCCAGAGAAGGAACGACTGCAAGCATGCGCAACAACACAGGGCCCTGCTGGCCTCTGACCCTGGGTGAAAGGGGCGACCGGAGGAGGAGGAGGAGGAGGAGGAGGAGGAGCAGAAGAAGAGCAGCAGAAAAAGAAAGGGGGATAGAAAAAAAAAAACAAAAGCCAAGCCGTACGGAGGAGGAGGAGGAGGAGGAGGAGAAGAAGGAGCTGCAGCAGAAAAAGAAAGGGTCGAAAAAAATACAAATGCCAAGCAACAAAAGGCCTTCCCCCTCCCTTTTTGGGCCTGTACGATGGGTGGGCGGCCGGCTGCCATCACCAGATGCAAATCTCGCTGGAAACGGAGCATTGTGGGAAAGCCGTTCCGCACGATGCCACCCTGTGTCTCCAGTGCCACACAAGAGGGGCCAGCCGTGCTGTTCCTGAACCAACTCATACTTACCTGGCAGGGGAGACACCATGATCACTAAGGTGGTTCTCCCAGGGTGAGGCTCATCCATTGCACACCGGATGTGCTGACCCCTGCGATGTCCCCAAATGCGGGATACTCGACTGCATAATTTCTGGTAGTGGGGGACTGCGTTCGCGCTTTCCCCTGATCTTTGGTTTCAAAAAATAGAACAAAAAAAAATGACTTGTCGGCCTGCTGGTTGCTGTTGCTGCTCCAGGCCTGGCTGTCCTGCACTATGGAGCCCTGGCCTACAGATGGCATGCCTCATGCAAAGCCCTCTGCCGAAAGGGATGCTGGGAGATCACTGTCTCCCCACTCTGGAGGCTGGCCCAGGGAGGTGGCAGAAGGCCCCGTCTTGTCGGAAGGCCGGCCAGGCCCTGCAGCCTTTCCCAGGGCTGCAGGCCTGTCGCCCCTTCAGCCTCACCCTGGCCTTTGCGGGCTGCTAGCCTTGCCAAGCCCCCTCGGCCTGGGCCCGGCGAGGGGTCTGACCGCGTTTGGGAGCGTTCGGGAAGGCGTGAGGGGCTTGGGGCGCGATACCCTGCTCCCAAAGGCCTTAGGCCTGGTTTGCTCTATGCCCACATGAATTGATTTCTGCTTCTCTTTCCACCAGCAGGCACCCCGGACGACACTGACTATGCCAGAGAAGGAACGACTGCAAGCATGCGCAACAACACAGGGCCCTGCTGGCCTCTGACCCTGGGCGAAAGGGGCGACCGGAGGAGGAGGAGGAGGAGGAGGAGGAGGAGCAGAAGAAGAGCAGCAGAAAAAGAAAGGGGGATAGAAAAAAAAAAACAAAAGCCAAGCCGTACGGAGGAGGAGGAGGAGGAGGAGAAGAAGGAGCTGCAGCAGAAAAAGAAAGGGTCGAAAAAAATACAAATGCCAAGCAACAAAAGGCCTTCCCCCTCCCTTTTTGGGCCTGTACGATGGGTGGGCGGCCGGCTGCCATCACCAGATGCAAATCTCGCTGGAAACTGAGCATTGTGGGAAAGCCGTTCCGCACGATGCCACCCTGTGTCTCCAGTGCCACACAAGAGGGGCCAGCCGTGCTGTTCCTGAACCAACTCATACTTACCTGGCAGGGGAGACACCATGATCACTAAGGTGGTTCTCCCAGGGTGAGGCTCATCCATTGCACACCGGATGTGCTGACCCCTGCGATGTCCCCAAATGCGGGATACTCGACTGCATAATTTCTGGTAGTGGGGGACTGCGTTCGCGCTTTCCCCTGATCTTTGGTTTCAAAAAATAGAACAAAAAAAAATGACTTGTCGGCCTGCTGGTTGCTGTTGCTGCTCCAGGCCTGGCTGTCCTGCACTATGGAGCCCTGGCCTACAGATGGCATGCCTCATGCAAAGCCCTCTGCCGAAAGGGATGCTGGGAGATCACTGTCTCCCCACTCTGGAGGCTGGCCCAGGGAGGTGGCAGAAGGCCCCGTCTTGTCGGAAGGCCGGCCAGGCCCTGCAGCCTTTCCCAGGGCTGCAGGCCTGTCGCCCCTTCAGCCTCACCCTGGCCTTTGCGGGCTGCTAGCCTTGCCAAGCCCCCTCGGCCTGGGCCCGGCGAGGGCTCTGCCCGGCGAGGGGTCTGACCGCGTTTGGGAGCGTTCGGGAAGGCGTGAGGGGCTTGGGGCGCGATACCCTGCTCCCAAAGGCCTTAGGCCTGGTTTGCTCTATGCCCACATGAATTGATTTCTGCTTCTCTTTCCACCAGCAGGCACCCCGGACGACACTGACTATGCCAGAGAAGGAACGACTGCAAGCATGCGCAACAACACAGGGCCCTGCTGGCCTCTGACCCTGGGCGAAAGGGGCGACCGGAGGAGGAGGAGGAGGAGGAGGAGGAGGAGGAGCAGAAGAAGAGCAGCAGAAAAAGAAAGGGGGATAGAAAAAAAAAACAAAAGCCAAGCCGTACGGAGGAGGAGGAGGAGGAGGAGGAGAAGAAGGAGCTGCAGCAGAAAAAGAAAGGGTCGAAAAAAATACAAATGCCAAGCAACAAAAGGCCTTCCCCCTCCCTTTTTGGGCCTGTACGATGGGTGGGCGGCCGGCTGCCATCACCAGATGCAAATCTCGCTGGAAACGGAGCATTGTGGGAAAGCCGTTCCGCACGATGCCACCCTGTGTCTCCAGTGCCACACAAGAGGGGCCAGCCGTGCTGTTCCTGAACCAACTCATACTTACCTGGCAGGGGAGACACCATGATCACTAAGGTGGTTCTCCCAGGGTGAGGCTCATCCATTGCACACCGGATGTGCTGACCCCTGCGATGTCCCCAAATGCGGGATACTCGACTGCATAATTTCTGGTAGTGGGGGACTGCGTTCGCGCTTTCCCCTGATCTTTGGTTTCAAAAAATAGAACAAAAAAAAATGACTTGTCGGCCTGCTGGTTGCTGTTGCTGCTCCAGGCCTGGCTGTCCTGCACTATGGAGCCCTGGCCTACAGATGGCATGCCTCATGCAAAGCCCTCTGCCGAAAGGGATGCTGGGAGATCACTGTCTCCCCACTCTGGAGGCTGGCCCAGGGAGGAGGCAGAAGGCCCCGTCTTGTCGGAAGGCCGGCCAGGCCCTGCAGCCTTTCCCAGGGCTGCAGGCCTGTCGCCCCTTCAGCCTCACCCTGGCCTTTGCGGGCTGCTAGCCTTGCCAAGCCCCCTCGGCCTGGGCCCGGCGAGGGCTCTGCCCGGCGAGGGGTCTGACCGCGTTTGGGAGCGTTCGGGAAGGCGTGAGGGGCTTGGGGCGCGATACCCTGCTCCCAAAGGCCTTAGGCCTGGTTTGCTCTATGCCCACATGAATTGATTTCTGCTTCTCTTTCCACCAGCAGGCACCCCGGACGACACTGACTATGCCAGAGAAGGAACGACTGCAAGCATGCGCAACAACACAGGGCCCTGCTGGCCCCTGACCCTGGGCGAAAGGGGCGACCGGAGGAGGAGGAGGAGGAGGAGGAGGAGGAGGAGGAGGAGGAGCAGAAGAAGAGCAGCAGAAAAAGAAAGGGGGATAGAAAAAAAAAAACAAAAGCCAAGCCGTACGGAGGAGGAGGAGGAGGAGGAGAAGAAGGAGCTGCAGCAGAAAAAGAAAGGGTCGAAAAAAATACAAATGCCAAGCAACAAAAGGCCTTCCCCCTCCCTTTTTGGGCCTGTACGATGGGTGGGCGGCCGGCTGCCATCACCAGATGCAAATCTCGCTGGAAACTGAGCATTGTGGGAAAGCCGTTCCGCACGATGCCACCCTGTGTCTCCAGTGCCACACAAGAGGGGCCAGCCGTGCTGTTCCTGAACCAACTCATACTTACCTGGCAGGGGAGACACCATGATCACTAAGGTGGTTCTCCCAGGGTGAGGCTCATCCATTGCACACCGGATGTGCTGACCCCTGCGATGTCCCCAAATGCGGGATACTCGACTGCATAATTTCTGGTAGTGGGGGACTGCGTTCGCGCTTTCCCCTGATCTTTGGTTTCAAAAAATAGAACAAAAAAAAATGACTTGTCGGCCTGCTGGTTGCTGTTGCTGCTCCAGGCCTGGCTGTCCTGCACTATGGAGCCCTGGCCTACAGATGGCATGCCTCATGCAAAGCCCTCTGCCGAAAGGGATGCTGGGAGATCACTGTCTCCCCACTCTGGAGGCTGGCCCAGGGAGGTGGCAGAAGGCCCCGTCTTGTCGGAAGGCCGGCCAGGCCCTGCAGCCTTTCCCAGGGCTGCAGGCCTGTCGCCCCTTCAGCCTCACCCTGGCCTTTGCGGGCTGCTAGCCTTGCCAAGCCCCCTCGGCCTGGGCCCGGCGAGGGCTCTGCCCGGCGAGGGGTCTGACCGCGTTTGGGAGCGTTCGGGAAGGCGTGAGGGGCTTGGGGCGCGATACCCTGCTCCCAAAGGCCTTAGGCCTGGTTTGCTCTATGCCCACATGAATTGATTTCTGCTTCTCTTTCCACCAGCAGGCACCCCGGACGACACTGACTATGCCAGAGAAGGAACGACTGCAAGCATGCGCAACAACACAGGGCCCTGCTGGCCTCTGACCCTGGGCGAAAGGGGCGACCGGAGGAGGAGGAGGAGGAGGAGGAGGAGGAGGAGGAGCAGAAGAAGAGCAGCAGAAAAAGAAAGGGGGATAGAAAAAAAAAAACAAAAGCCAAGCCGTACGGAGGAGGAGGAGGAGGAGGAGGAGAAGAAGGAGCTGCAGCAGAAAAAGAAAGGGTCGAAAAAAATACAAATGCCAAGCAACAAAAGGCCTTCCCCCTCCCTTTTTGGGCCTGTACGATGGGTCGGCGGCCGGCTGCCATCACCAGATGCAAATCTCGCTGGAAACGGAGCATTGTGGGAAAGCCGTTCCGCACGATGCCACCCTGTGTCTCCAGTGCCACACAAGAGGGGCCAGCCGTGCTGTTCCTGAACCAACTCATACTTACCTGGCAGGGGAGACACCATGATCACTAAGGTGGTTCTCCCAGGGTGAGGCTCATCCATTGCACACCGGATGTGCTGACCCCTGCGATGTCCCCAAATGCGGGATACTCGACTGCATAATTTCTGGTAGTGGGGGACTGCGTTCGCGCTTTCCCCTGATCTTTGGTTTCAAAAAATAGAACAAAAAAAAATGACTTGTCGGCCTGCTGGTTGCTGTTGCTGCTCCAGGCCTGGCTGTCCTGCACTATGGAGCCCTGGCCTACAGATGGCATGCCTCATGCAAAGCCCTCTGCCGAAAGGGATGCTGGGAGATCACTGTCTCCCCACTCTGGAGGCTGGCCCAGGGAGGTGGCAGAAGGCCCCGTCTTGTCGGAAGGCCGGCCAGGCCCTGCAGCCTTTCCCAGGGCTGCAGGCCTGTCGCCCCTTCAGCCTCACCCTGGCCTTTGCGGGCTGCTAGCCTTGCCAAGCCCCCTCGGCCTGGGCCCGGCGAGGGCTCTGCCCGGCGAGGGGTCTGACCGCGTTTGGGAGCGTTCGGGAAGGCGTGAGGGGCTTGGGGCGCGATACCCTGCTCCCAAAGGCCTTAGGCCTGGTTTGCTCTATGCCCACATGAATTGATTTCTGCTTCTCTTTCCACCAGCAGGCACCCCGGACGACACTGACTATGCCAGAGAAGGAACGACTGCAAGCATGCGCAACAACACAGGGCCCTGCTGGCCTCTGACCCTGGGCGAAAGGGGCGACCGGAGGAGGAGGAGGAGGAGGAGGAGGAGGAGGAGGAGGAGGAGGAGCAGAAGAAGAGCAGCAGAAAAAGAAAGGGGGATAGAAAAAAAAAAACAAAAGCCAAGCCGTACGGAGGAGGAGGAGGAGGAGGAGAAGAAGGAGCTGCAGCAGAAAAAGAAAGGGTCGAAAAAAATACAAATGCCAAGCAACAAAAGGCCTTCCCCCTCCCTTTTTGGGCCTGTACGATGGGTGGGCGGCCGGCTGCCATCACCAGATGCAAATCTCGCTGGAAACTGAGCATTGTGGGAAAGCCGTTCCGCACGATGCCACCCTGTGTCTCCAGTGCCACACAAGAGGGGCCAGCCGTGCTGTTCCTGAACCAACTCATACTTACCTGGCAGGGGAGACACCATGATCACTAAGGTGGTTCTCCCAGGGTGAGGCTCATCCATTGCACACCGGATGTGCTGACCCCTGCGATGTCCCCAAATGCGGGATACTCGACTGCATAATTTCTGGTAGTGGGGGACTGCGTTCGCGCTTTCCCCTGATCTTTGGTTTCAAAAAATAGAACAAAAAAAAATGACTTGTCGGCCTGCTGGTTGCTGTTGCTGCTCCAGGCCTGGCTGTCCTGCACTATGGAGCCCTGGCCTACAGATGGCATGCCTCATGCAAAGCCCTCTGCCGAAAGGGATGCTGGGAGATCACTGTCTCCCCACTCTGGAGGCTGGCCCAGGGAGGTGGCAGAAGGCCCCGTCTTGTCGGAAGGCCGGCCAGGCCCTGCAGCCTTTCCCAGGGCTGCAGGCCTGTCGCCCCTTCAGCCTCACCCTGGCCTTTGCGGGCTGCTAGCCTTGCCAAGCCCCCTCGGCCTGGGCCCGGCGAGGGCTCTGCCCGGCGAGGGGTCTGACCGCGTTTGGGAGCGTTCGGGAAGGCGTGAGGGGCTTGGGGCGCGATACCCTGCTCCCAAAGGCCTTAGGCCTGGTTTGCTCTATGCCCACATGAATTGATTTCTGCTTCTCTTTCCACCAGCAGGCACCCCGGACGACACTGACTATGCCAGAGAAGGAACGACTGCAAGCATGCGCAACAACACAGGGCCCTGCTGGCCTCTGACCCTGGGCGAAAGGGGCGACCGGAGGAGGAGGAGGAGGAGGAGGAGGAGGAGGAGGAGCAGAAGAAGAGCAGCAGAAAAAGAAAGGGGGATAGAAAAAAAAAAACAAAAGCCAAGCCGTACGGAGGAGGAGGAGGAGGAGGAGGAGAAGAAGGAGCTGCAGCAGAAAAAGAAAGGGTCGAAAAAAATACAAATGCCAAGCAACAAAAGGCCTTCCCCCTCCCTTTTTGGGCCTGTACGATGGGTGGGCGGCCGGCTGCCATCACCAGATGCAAATCTCGCTGGAAACGGAGCATTGTGGGAAAGCCGTTCCGCACGATGCCACCCTGTGTCTCCAGTGCCACACAAGAGGGGCCAGCCGTGCTGTTCCTGAACCAACTCATACTTACCTGGCAGGGGAGACACCATGATCACTAAGGTGGTTCTCCCAGGGTGAGGCTCATCCATTGCACACCGGATGTGCTGACCCCTGCGATGTCCCCAAATGCGGGATACTCGACTGCATAATTTCTGGTAGTGGGGGACTGCGTTCGCGCTTTCCCCTGATCTTTGGTTTCAAAAAATAGAACAAAAAAAAATGACTTGTCGGCCTGCTGGTTGCTGTTGCTGCTCCAGGCCTGGCTGTCCTGCACTATGGAGCCCTGGCCTACAGATGGCATGCCTCATGCAAAGCCCTCTGCCGAAAGGGATGCTGGGAGATCACTGTCTCCCCACTCTGGAGGCTGGCCCAGGGAGGTGGCAGAAGGCCCCGTCTTGTCGGAAGGCCGGCCAGGCCCTGCAGCCTTTCCCAGGGCTGCAGGCCTGTCGCCCCTTCAGCCTCACCCTGGCCTTTGCGGGCTGCTAGCCTTGCCAAGCCCCCTCGGCCTGGGCCCGGCGAGGGCTCTGCCCGGCGAGGGGTCTGACCGCGTTTGGGAGCGTTCGTGAGGGGCTTGGGGCGCGATACCCTGCTCCCAAAGGCCTTAGGCCTGGTTTGCTCTATGCCCACATGAATTGATTTCTGCTTCTCTTTCCACCAGCAGGCACCCCGGACGACACTGACTATGCCAGAGAAGGAACGACTGCAAGCATGCGCAACAACACAGGGCCCTGCTGGCCTCTGACCCTGGGCGAAAGGGGGGACCGGAGGAGGAGGAGGAGCAGAAGAAGAGCAGCAGAAAAAGAAAGGGGGATAGAAAAAAAAAAACAAAAGCCAAGCCGTACGGAGGAGGAGGAGGAGGAGGAGGAGAAGAAGGAGCTGCAGCAGAAAAAGAAAGGGTCGAAAAAAATACAAATGCCAAGCAACAAAAGGCCTTCCCCCTCCCTTTTTGGGCCTGTACGATGGGTGGGCGGCCGGCTGCCATCACCAGATGCAAATCTCGCTGGAAACGGAGCATTGTGGGAAAGCCGTTCCGCACGATGCCACCCTGTGTCTCCAGTGCCACACAAGAGGGGCCAGCCGTGCTGTTCCTGAACCAACTCATACTTACCTGGCAGGGGAGACACCATGATCACTAAGGTGGTTCTCCCAGGGTGAGGCTCATCCATTGCACACCGGATGTGCTGACCTCTGAGATGTCCCCAAATGCGGGATACTCGACTGCATAATTTCTGGTAGTGGGGGACTGCGTTCGCGCTTTCCCCTGATCTTTGGTTTCAAAAAATAGAACAAAAAAAAATGACTTGTCGGCCTGCTGGTTGCTGTTGCTGCTCCAGGCCTGGCTGTCCTGCACTATGGAGCCCTGGCCTACAGATGGCATGCCTCATGCAAAGCCCTCTGCCGAAAGGGATGCTGGGAGATCACTGTCTCCCCACTCTGGAGGCTGGCCCAGGGAGGTGGCAGAAGGCCCCGTCTTGTCGGAAGGCCGGCCAGGCCCTGCAGCCTTTCCCAGGGCTGCAGGCCTGTCGCCCCTTCAGCCTCACCCTGGCCTTTGCGGGCTGCTAGCCTTGCCAAGCCCCCTCGGCCTGGGCCCGGCGAGGGCTCTGCCCGGCGAGGGGTCTGACCGCGTTTGGGAGCGTTCGGGAAGGCGTGAGGGGCTTGGGGCGCGATACCCTGCTCCCAAAGGCCTTAGGCCTGGTTTGCTCTATGCCCACATGAATTGATTTCTGCTTCTCTTTCCACCAGCAGGCACCCCGGACGACACTGACTATGCCAGAGAAGGAACGACTGCAAGCATGCGCAACAACACAGGGCCCTGCTGGCCTCTGACCCTGGGCGAAAGGGGCGACCGGAGGAGGAGGAGGAGGAGGAGGAGGAGCAGAAGAAGAGCAGCAGAAAAAGAAAGGGGGATAGAAAAAAAAAAACAAAAGCCAAGCCGTACGGAGGAGGAGGAGGAGGAGGAGAAGAAGGAGCTGCAGCAGAAAAAGAAAGGGTCGAAAAAAATACAAATGCCAAGCAACAAAAGGCCTTCCCCCTCCCTTTTTGGGCCTGTACGATGGGTGGGCGGCCGGCTGCCATCACCAGATGCAAATCTCGCTGGAAACTGAGCATTGTGGGAAAGCCGTTCCGCACGATGCCACCCTGTGTCTCCAGTGCCACACAAGAGGGGCCAGCCGTGCTGTTCCTGAACCAACTCATACTTACCTGGCAGGGGAGACACCATGATCACTAAGGTGGTTCTCCCAGGGTGAGGCTCATCCATTGCACACCGGATGTGCTGACCCCTGCGATGTCCCCAAATGCGGGATACTCGACTGCATAATTTCTGGTAGTGGGGGACTGCGTTCGCGCTTTCCCCTGATCTTTGGTTTCAAAAAATAGAACAAAAAAAAATGACTTGTCGGCCTGCTGGTTGCTGTTGCTGCTCCAGGCCTGGCTGTCCTGCACTATGGAGCCCTGGCCTACAGATGGCATGCCTCATGCAAAGCCCTCTGCCGAAAGGGATGCTGGGAGATCACTGTCTCCCCACTCTGGAGGCTGGCCCAGGGAGGTGGCAGAAGGCCCCGTCTTGTCGGAAGGCCGGCCAGGCCCTGCAGCCTTTCCCAGGGCTGCAGGCCTGTCGCCCCTTCAGCCTCACCCTGGCCTTTGCGGGCTGCTAGCCTTGCCAAGCCCCCTCGGCCTGGGCCCGGCGAGGGCTCTGCCCGGCGAGGGGTCTGACCGCGTTTGGGAGCGTTCGGGAAGGCGTGAGGGGCTTGGGGCGCGATACCCTGCTCCCAAAGGCCTTAGGCCTGGTTTGCTCTATGCCCACATGAATTGATTTCTGCTTCTCTTTCCACCAGCAGGCACCCCGGACGACACTGACTATGCCAGAGAAGGAACGACTGCAAGCATGCGCAACAACACAGGGCCCTGCTGGCCTCTGACCCTGGGCGAAAGGGGCGACCGGAGGAGGAGGAGGAGGAGGAGGAGGAGGAGGAGGAGCAGAAGAAGAGCAGCAGAAAAAGAAAGGGGGATAGAAAAAAAAAAACAAAAGCCAAGCCGTACGGAGGAGGAGGAGGAGGAGGAGGAGGAGAAGAAGGAGCTGCAGCAGAAAAAGAAAGGGTCGAAAAAAATACAAATGCCAAGCAACAAAAGGCCTTCCCCCTCCCTTTTTGGGCCTGTACGATGGGTGGGCGGCCGGCTGCCATCACCAGATGCAAATCTCGCTGGAAACGGAGCATTGTGGGAAAGCCGTTCCGCACGATGCCACCCTGTGTCTCCAGTGCCACACAAGAGGGGCCAGCCGTGCTGTTCCTGAACCAACTCATACTTACCTGGCAGGGGAGACACCATGATCACTAAGGTGGTTCTCCCAGGGTGAGGCTCATCCATTGCACACCGGATGTGCTGACCCCTGCGATGTCCCCAAATGCGGGATACTCGACTGCATAATTTCTGGTAGTGGGGGACTGCGTTCGCGCTTTCCCCTGATCTTTGGTTTCAAAAAATAGAACAAAAAAAAATGACTTGTCGGCCTGCTGGTTGCTGTTGCTGCTCCAGGCCTGGCTGTCCTGCACTATGGAGCCCTGGCCTACAGATGGCATGCCTCATGCAAAGCCCTCTGCCGAAAGGGATGCTGGGAGATCACTGTCTCCCCACTCTGGAGGCTGGCCCAGGGAGGTGGCAGAAGGCCCCGTCTTGTCGGAAGGCCGGCCAGGCCCTGCAGCCTTTCCCAGGGCTGCAGGCCTGTCGCCCCTTCAGCCTCACCCTGGCCTTTGCGGGCTGCTAGCCTTGCCAAGCCCCCTCGGCCTGGGCCCGGCGAGGGCTCTGCCCGGCGAGGGGTCTGACCGCGTTTGGGAGCGTTCGGGAAGGCGTGAGGGGCTTGGGGCGCGATACCCTGCTCCCAAAGGCCTTAGGCCTGGTTTGCTCTATGCCCACATGAATTGATTTCTGCTTCTCTTTCCACCAGCAGGCACCCCGGACGACACTGACTATGCCAGAGAAGGAACGACTGCAAGCATGCGCAACAACACAGGGCCCTGCTGGCCTCTGACCCTGGGCGAAAGGGGCGACCGGAGGAGGAGGAGGAGGAGGAGAAGGAGGAGGAGGAGGAGGAGGAGGAGCAGAAGAAGAGCAGCAGAAAAAGAAAGGGGGATAGAAAAAAAAAAACAAAAGCCAAGCCGTACGGAGGAGGAGGAGGAGGAGGAGAAGAAGGAGCTGCAGCAGAAAAAGAAAGGGTCGAAAAAAATACAAATGCCAAGCAACAAAAGGCCTTCCCCCTCCCTTTTTGGGCCTGTACGATGGGTGGGCGGCCGGCTGCCATCACCAGATGCAAATCTCGCTGGAAACTGAGCATTGTGGGAAAGCCGTTCCGCACGATGCCACCCTGTGTCTCCAGTGCCACACAAGAGGGGCCAGCCGTGCTGTTCCTGAACCAACTCATACTTACCTGGCAGGGGAGACACCATGATCACTAAGGTGGTTCTCCCAGGGTGAGGCTCATCCATTGCACACCGGATGTGCTGACCCCTGCGGTGTCCCCAAATGCGGGATACTCGACTGCATAATTTCTGGTAGTGGGGGACTGCGTTCGCGCTTTCCCCTGATCTTTGGTTTCAAAAAATAGAACAAAAAAAAATGACTTGTCGGCCTGCTGGTTGCTGTTGCTGCTCCAGGCCTGGCTGTCCTGCACTATGGAGCCCTGGCCTACAGATGGCATGCCTCATGCAAAGCCCTCTGCCGAAAGGGATGCTGGGAGATCACTGTCTCCCCACTCTGGAGGCTGGCCCAGGGAGGTGGCAGAAGGCCCCGTCTTGTCGGAAGGCCGGCCAGGCCCTGCAGCCTTTCCCAGGGCTGCAGGCCTGTCGCCCCTTCAGCCTCACCCTGGCCTTTGCGGGCTGCTAGCCTTGCCAAGCCCCCTCGGCCTGGGCCCGGCGAGGGCTCTGCCCGGCGAGGGGTCTGACCGCGTTTGGGAGCGTTCGGGAAGGCGTGAGGGGCTTGGGGCGCGATACCCTGCTCCCAAAGGCCTTAGGCCTGGTTTGCTCTATGCCCACATGAATTGATTTCTGCTTCTCTTTCCACCAGCAGGCACCCCGGACGACACTGACTATGCCAGAGAAGGAACGACTGCAAGCATGCGCAACAACACAGGGCCCTGCTGGCCTCTGACCCTGGGCGAAAGGGGCGACCGGAGGAGGAGGAGGAGGAGGAGGAGGAGGAGGAGGAGCAGAAGAAGAGCAGCAGAAAAAGAAAGGGGGATAGAAAAAAAAAAACAAAAGCCAAGCCGTACGGAGGAGGAGGAGGAGGAGAAGAAGGAGCTGCAGCAGAAAAAGAAAGGGTCGAAAAAAATACAAATGCCAAGCAACAAAAGGCCTTCCCCCTCCCTTTTTGGGCCTGTACGATGGGTGGGCGGCCGGCTGCCATCACCAGATGCAAATCTCGCTGGAAACGGAGCATTGTGGGAAAGCCGTTCCGCACGATGCCACCCTGTGTCTCCAGTGCCACACAAGAGGGGCCAGCCGTGCTGTTCCTGAACCAACTCATACTTACCTGGCAGGGGAGACACCATGATCACTAAGGTGGTTCTCCCAGGGTGAGGCTCATCCATTGCACACCGGATGTGCTGACCCCTGCGATGTCCCCAAATGCGGGATACTCGACTGCATAATTTCTGGTAGTGGGGGACTGCGTTCGCGCTTTCCCCTGATCTTTGGTTTCAAAAAATAGAACAAAAAAAAATGACTTGTCGGCCTGCTGGTTGCTGTTGCTGCTCCAGGCCTGGCTGTCCTGCACTATGGAGCCCTGGCCTACAGATGGCATGCCTCATGCAAAGCCCTCTGCCGAAAGGGATGCTGGGAGATCACTGTCTCCCTACTCTGGAGGCTGGCCCAGGGAGGTGGCAGAAGGCCCCGTCTTGTCGGAAGGCCGGCCAGGCCCTGCAGCCTTTCCCAGGGCTGCAGGCCTGTCGCCCCTTCAGCCTCACCCTGGCCTTTGCGGGCTGCTAGCCTTGCCAAGCCCCCTCGGCCTGGGCCCGGCGAGGGCTCTGCCCGGCGAGGGGTCTGACCGCGTTTGGGAGCGTTCGGGAAGGCGTGAGGGGCTTGGGGCGCGATACCCTGCTCCCAAAGGCCTTAGGCCTGGTTTGCTCTATGCCCACATGAATTGATTTCTGCTTCTCTTTCCACCAGCAGGCACCCCGGACGACACTGACTATGCCAGAGAAGGAACGACTGCAAGCATGCGCAACAACACAGGGCCCTGCTGGCCTCTGACCCTGGGCGAAAGGGGCGACCGGAGGAGGAGGAGGAGGAGGAGGAGGAGGAGGAGGAGCAGAAGAAGAGCAGCAGAAAAAGAAAGGGGGATAGAAAAAAAAAAACAAAAGCCAAGCCGTACGGAGGAGGAGGAGGAGGAGGAGGAGAAGAAGGAGCTGCAGCAGAAAAAGAAAGGGTCGAAAAAAATACAAATGCCAAGCAACAAAAGGCCTTCCCCCTCCCTTTTTGGGCCTGTACGATGGGTGGGCGGCCGGCTGCCATCACCAGATGCAAATCTCGCTGGAAACTGAGCATTGTGGGAAAGCCGTTCCGCACGATGCCACCCTGTGTCTCCAGTGCCACACAAGAGGGGCCAGCCGTGCTGTTCCTGAACCAACTCATACTTACCTGGCAGGGGAGACACCATGATCACTAAGGTGGTTCTCCCAGGGTGAGGCTCATCCATTGCACACCGGATGTGCTGACCCCTGCGATGTCCCCAAATGCGGGATACTCGACTGCATAATTTCTGGTAGTGGGGGACTGCCTTCGCGCTTTCCCCTGATCTTTGGTTTCAAAAAATAGAACAAAAAAAAATGACTTGTCGGCCTGCTGGTTGCTGTTGCTGCTCCAGGCCTGGCTGTCCTGCACTATGGAGCCCTGGCCTACAGATGGCATGCCTCATGCAAAGCCCTCTGCCGAAAGGGATGCTGGGAGATCACTGTCTCCCCACTCTGGAGGCTGGCCCAGGGAGGTGGCAGAAGGCCCCGTCTTGTCGGAAGGCCGGCCAGGCCCTGCAGCCTTTCCCAGGGCTGCAGGCCTGTCGCCCCTTCAGCCTCACCTGGCCTTTGCGGGCTGCTAGCCTTGCCAAGCCCCCTCGGCCTGGGCCCGGCGAGGGCTCTGCCCGGCGAGGGGTCTGACCGCGTTTGGGAGCGTTCGGGAAGGCGTGAGGGGCTTGGGGCGCGATACCCTGCTCCCAAAGGCCTTAGGCCTGGTTTGCTCTATGCCCACATGAATTGATTTCTGCTTCTCTTTCCACCAGCAGGCACCCCGGACGACACTGACTATGCCAGAGAAGGAACGACTGCAAGCATGCGCAACAACACAGGGCCCTGCTGGCCTCTGACCCTGGGCGAAAGGGGCGACCGGAGGAAGAGGAGGAGGAGGAGGAGGAGGAGGAGGAGGAGGAGGAGCAGAAGAAGAGCAGCAGAAAAAGAAAGGGGGATAGAAAAAAAAAAACAAAAGCCAAGCCGTACGGAGGAGGAGGAGGAGGAGGAGAAGAAGGAGCTGCAGCAGAAAAAGAAAGGGTCGAAAAAAATACAAATGCCAAGCAACAAAAGGCCTTCCCCCTCCCTTTTTGGGCCTGTACGATGGGTGGGCGGCCGGCTGCCATCACCAGATGCAAATCTCGCTGGAAACGGAGCATTGTGGGAAAGCCGTTCCGCACGATGCCACCCTGTGTCTCCAGTGCCACACAAGAGGGGCCAGCCGTGCTGTTCCTGAACCAACTCATACTTACCTGGCAGGGGAGACACCATGATCACTAAGGTGGTTCTCCCAGGGTGAGGCTCATCCATTGCACACCGGATGTGCTGACCCCTGCGATGTCCCCAAATGCGGGATACTCGACTGCATAATTTCTGGTAGTGGGGGACTGCGTTCGCGCTATCCCCTGATCTTTGGTTTCAAAAAATAGAACAAAAAAAAATGACTTGTCGGCCTGCTGGTTGCTGTTGCTGCTCCAGGCCTGGCTGTCCTGCACTATGGAGCCCTGGCCTACAGATGGCATGCCTCATGCAAAGCCCTCTGCCGAAAGGGATGCTGGGAGATCACTGTCTCCCCACTCTGGAGGCTGGCCCAGGGAGGTGGCAGAAGGCCCCGTCTTGTCGGAAGGCCGGCCAGGCCCTGCAGCCTTTCCCAGGGCTGCAGGCCTGTCGCCCCTTCAGCCTCACCCTGGCCTTTGCGGGCTGCTAGCCTTGCCAAGCCCCCTCGGCCTGGGCCCGGCGAGGGCTCTGCCCGGCGAGGGGTCTGACCGCGTTTGGGAGCGTTCGGGAAGGCGTGAGGGGCTTGGGGCGCGATACCCTGCTCCCAAAGGCCTTAGGCCTGGTTTGCTCTATGCCCACATGAATTGATTTCTGCTTCTCTTTCCACCAGCAGGCACCCCGGACGACACTGACTATGCCAGAGAAGGAACGACTGCAAGCATGCGCAACAACACAGGGCCCTGCTGGCCTCTGACCCTGGGCGAAAGGGGGGACCGGAGGAGGAGGAGGAGGAGGAGCAGAAGAAGAGCAGCAGAAAAAGAAAGGGGGATAGAAAAAAAAAAACAAAAGCCAAGCCGTACGGAGGAGGAGGAGGAGGAGGAGAAGAAGGAGCTGCAGCAGAAAAAGAAAGGGTCGAAAAAAATACAAATGCCAAGCAACAAAAGGCCTTCCCCCTCCCTTTTTGGGCCTGTACGATGGGTGGGCGGCCGGCTGCCATCACCAGATGCAAATCTCGCTGGAAACGGAGCATTGTGGGAAAGCCGTTCCGCACGATGCCACCCTGTGTCTCCAGTGCCACACAAGAGGGGCCAGCCGTGCTGTTCCTGAACCAACTCATACTTACCTGGCAGGGGAGACACCATGATCACTAAGGTGGTTCTCCCAGGGTGAGGCTCATCCATTGCACACCGGATGTGCTGACCCCTGCGATGTCCCCAAATGCGGGATACTCGACTGCATAATTTCTGGTAGTGGGGGACTGCCTTCGCGCTTTCCCCTGATCTTTGGTTTCAAAAAATAGAACAAAAAAAAATGACTTGTCGGCCTGCTGGTTGCTGTTGCTGCTCCAGGCCTGGCTGTCCTGCACTATGGAGCCCTGGCCTACAGATGGCATGCCTCATGCAAAGCCCTCTGCCGAAAGGGATGCTGGGAGATCACTGTCTCCCCACTCTGGAGGCTGGCCCAGGGAGGTGGCAGAAGGCCCCGTCTTGTCGGAAGGCCGGCCAGGCCCTGCAGCCTTTCCCAGGGCTGCAGGCCTGTCGCCCCTTCAGCCTCACCCTGGCCTTTGCGGGCTGCTAGCCTTGCCAAGCCCCCTCGGCCTGGGCCTGGCGAGGGCTCTGCCCGGCGAGGGGTCTGACCGCGTTTGGGAGCGTTCGGGAAGGCGTGAGGGGCTTGGGGCGCGATACCCTGCTCCCAAAGGCCTTAGGCCTGGTTTGCTCTATGCCCACATGAATTGATTTCTGCTTCTCTTTCCACCAGCAGGCACCCCGGACGACACTGACTATGCCAGAGAAGGAACGACTGCAAGCATGCGCAACAACACAGGGCCCTGCTGGCCTCTGACCCTGGGCGAAAGGGGGGACCGGAGGAGGAGGAGGAGGAGGAGCAGAAGAAGAGCAGCAGAAAAAGAAAGGGGGATAGAAAAAAAAAAACAAAAGCCAAGCCGTACGGAGGAGGAGGAGGAGGAGGAGAAGAAGGAGCTGCAGCAGAAAAAGAAAGGGTCGAAAAAAATACAAATGCCAAGCAACAAAAGGCCTTCCCCCTCCCTTTTTGGGCCTGTACGATGGGTGGGCGGCCGGCTGCCATCACCAGATGCAAATCTCGCTGGAAACGGAGCATTGTGGGAAAGCCGTTCCGCACGATGCCACCCTGTGTCTCCAGTGCCACACAAGAGGGGCCAGCCGTGCTGTTCCTGAACCAACTCATACTTACCTGGCAGGGGAGACACCATGATCACATGGTTCTTTCTTGGCCTGCATTCCCTAAGGAGCTGCAATTAGCTGATGAGCTAAAAAAAACGGCACTTTTAAGTGCTTTTGGAGCGTTCGTTTTTGCCGCGAATTTCGGGACCTGCGACGGGAGAAACAGAAGAAGGACTACCGCGACGTCGAGATGGCTGGACAACTGACCCCCGGGATGAAGAACACCATCCGGATGAAGAGGAAACCAGATGCGGACGGCAGCATACCCCAGCTGAGCAGGGAGACCTTCTCCAGGCTGATGCTCACAGGCCTGGGCTTTGCCCCCTCCGAGGTCTGGTGTCTGCAGGTGTTCCCAGCATCAGGGACATACCTGGTCACCATGGCCTCAGGGGAAAGCTGCCGCCGCTACTGGACCATGTGCTGGAGCAGAAGAGAGGAGAAGCCCTTTGCAGACTTCTCTATGGAATGCCAGCAGCAGATGGGAGTGAAGAAGATGACCGTGCACATTTACAACCCCCACGTGCATGTGCAGGATGTCACCACCTTCCTCCGCAGGCACTGCACACTGCTGAAAGACCCCGTGAGGTCTTTAGACAGCAATGGAATCTGGGATGGAAAGTGGCACGTCACGGCCAAGCTGCCGGAAGACCCGGGAGCAACGGACGGGACCCGCCACCCCCCATCCAGCTTCGCCATTGGCAGGGACGCTGGATACCTGTATTACGCTGGGCAGCCGAGGCTCTGCAACAGGTGTGGCAAGCCGGGCCACACGGGCAGGGACTGCGCCGCCCTAACATGCAGGAACTGTAAGCAAGAGGGACACACAGCCAAGGACTGCACGATGGAGGTAGCTTGCAACCTCTGCGGGCAGGAAGGCCACCGCTTTAGGGACTGCCCCAGCAGGGCCAGATCCTACGCAGAGGCAACAGCCCCCCATGAGAAGAGGCGCCACAGGAGGCACCTCCTACTGCGGCCCAAAGGAAGGACAAAAAAGAGGGCAAACCTAAGGTGACCAAGCCGGCCGCCACACCAGAGGAAGCCCAGGACCGTGAAACAGACCCCGCACTCAGCACCATACCAGAGACCAGCGAGACACAACAGCTGGTTCTCCAGCCCAACGCTGAGGACGCAGAGGGGGGTCCTTGGACCAAAGTGGATTCAAACAGCAGAAAGAGGAGGCTAAAGGAGTCCTCCGACACTATGCAGGGGGCGCCCAAAAAACCCCTCAGCACCAGCAACAGCTTCGACCCACTGGGGGTTGAGGCAGAGCAAGAGGAAATGGAGATGAGAGGGGACCAAGTCACTCTGGTCCTGCAGGAAATGAGGTTCATGGCCGATCAAATGGCCTCATCCCCCCTCCCGCAGGAGGCAGAAGAAGAAGCAGAGGACATGGAGAGCGAGGTCGAAGAACAAATTGGAGGAACCCAGGCAAGGATGACAACAGCCCAGCCGGGCGCCGAGGCAGAGAGCACCAAAGCAATGCAGACAGGCGGAGCAGCACCAGAACAGCACCACACAGCAACCGCAGAGGGTCCGGTCCTGGAGCCGCAGCGAGAGGGTGGACAGCCTGGTATGTAGCTCTGCCCTGTGAGTAAAACCAATATGCCATGAACTGAATTTTATTAGTTTAAGCTAAACCTTTAAACATTATTATGGCTATTTCATTATTTTCCATAAATGTGAGAAGCGTTAAGGACAAGAGCAGATGCGCTAGCACCCTGAGTTTTTTGGCTAGCCAGAATAGTGATGTTTATTTTCTATCGGAATGTGCCATCCCTTATTCCCAGTCCTACAGACACCTGGAGGACCAGTGGACTCTAGGCCCCTCATATTGGTCAGGGGGGAACAGCACTAGGGCTACAGGTGTAGCCATCTTAGTCAGAGGGAAGCGTTTCACGGCCGACTCCGTCACCGAGCTTGAATGCGGCAGAGCTCTTGTCGTTGACGGCTCGTGGGCGGGGGAGCCGGTGAGGCTCATGGCTGTGTACGCCCCCTCAGATGTAGATGAGCGGATGGAAATTCTCCAGCGCCTGAGGCCACTGCTGGTCACCACCAGAACAATATTGATGGGTGGGGATTTTAATTGTGTCTTGAAAGAGGGAGGACGCATAGGTCTGAGGGCGGGTTCTGGGTGGATGGATGCCGCAGCAAAGCTCCTGGCGGAGATGGTGCACGAGGCATCCTTGAAAGATGTAATAGGGTCAATGGGGCCTAACGGCAGGAACTTCTCCTGGAGCTCCCCAGATGGCTCCCTGCACTCTAGGATAGACTTTGTCTTCACCTCCCAAACAGTGAGGGGGGGACAGAGTACTATGATACCTGTCCACTTCTCTGACCATCGAGCTATCCACTTCCAGGGTGAACTGACGGGCAAGTTCCTAGCAGGACCGGGAGCCTGGAAGTTGAACAGCTCCCTGCTGAGAGAAGAGAGACTGGAAGCCGACCTAAGGGAGATGTACAGGTCATGGCAGGAAATGAAGGATGGCTTCCAGTCGACAGGGGAGTGGTGGGAATGGGTCAAGGGAAAGGTCCAAGATTTTTTTAAGAATGCGGGGAGGAGGAAAGCTCAGGGGAGGAAGAGGGAGTGTAAAAAACTGCAGCGAGAGCTACAGGAGCTGCACGACCTCCAACTCAAGGGATGGGACGTAAGGGTTCCCCTGGAGGAAGTCAAGAAAGGGCTGAGCCAGCACTTTCGGGATGAGTCCAGGGGCATCATCTTCCGGTCCAAAGTGGAGAACCTGGAAAAGGGGGAGAAATGCAACTCCTTCTTCTTCAGGAAAGTCTACGCTGCGCACACCCCTCTGGTTGAACTGCGCGACAAGGAGGGAAAACTCTGTAACTCAAGGGATGGCATAATGAAGGTGGCGACTGACTTTTATGGGGACCTCTATGCGGAGAAGAGGTCAGTGGGACACCAGGCAGAAAAGTTTCTGTCGGGTATCCCAAGAACGGTCTCCCCAGCAGCGCAAGCCGCACTGAATGCTCCCCTCACACTGCAGGAGCTGCACCTTGCGACCAAATCTTTCAAGACAGGCAAAACACCGGGAAGTGACGGTCTCCCAGCCGAATTTTACGTCACTATGTGGGACATAGTAGGACCAGACCTACTCGAGGTGTACAAAGAGATGGTCGCAGGTGGTAGCATGCCTCAGTCTATGAGAGAAAGTATCATCACGCTCTTGTACAAACGGAAGGGAGAGAAGTGTGACCTCAAGAACTGGAGGCCCATCTCTCTCCTAAACGTGGACTACAAGATTCTGGCAAAGACAATGGCGACTAGACTCAGGGGTGCTATCGGTGAGATTGTCCACCCCGACCAGACCTGTGGGGTCCCTGGACGTAGGGTCGCTGACAGCCTCGCCCTGATCAGGGACACAATCCAGTATGTCACGGACCGCAAGGTTCGGGCAGCGCTGGTGTGCCTTGACCAGGAGAAGGCCTTCGACCGCGTCTCCCATGAATTCATGGACAGGGTACTCAGAGGGTTTGGGCTGGGGGAATTCTTCTGCAGTTATGTTAGAGTAATGTATAAAGACATATTCAGTTCAGTCATGGTGAATGGTTGGAAAACAGACCCCTTTCCAGTAAAGTCTGGGGTTAGGCAGGGCTGTCCTCTCTCGCCCCCTCTGTTTGTTTGCATTATAGAGCTCTTGGCGGAGTACATCCGGAATAACCCAGACATCAGAGGCATCCCGGCACCAGGAGACGCGAGAAGAGAGGTGAAGTGTTCTCTCTACATGGATGATGTCACCCTCTTCTGTGCAGACAGTCCATCGGTGTCAGAGCTTCTGAGGACCTGCGAAGACTTTGGCCAGGCATCGGGCGCAAAGATAAATGCAGCAAAATCCCAAACCATGCTGTTTGGACACTGGGATAGCAACCAGGAGCCCCTTCCCTTCCCAATCGAGAAGGATTTCATCAAGATCCTTGGGGTCTGGTATGGGAAGGAGGGGGCAGCGCTGAAAAGCTGGAAGGAACGCCTGGCCAAGGTCAAACAGAAACTGGGTCTCTGGAGTCTCCGCAAACTGAGCATGGAAGGGAAGGCTCTGGTGCTGAGAAATGATGCGCTGCCTGTCCTGCAGTATGTGGCCCAAGCGTGGCCCCTCCAAGCCAGAGAAGCGCGGACCATCAACGCCATGGTCTTCCACTTTGTCTGGGGCTCAAAGATGGACAGAGTTAAGAGATCATCCATGTACAAGGAACCGCGCAAAGGAGGGAAAGGAATCCCGGACCTCCCTACAAGACTGCGGGCCTGCTTCGCCTGCACCTGCGTCAGGATTTCCCTGGGCAACGCCAACAAGACCCACTCAGCCTACCTCCTTTTCCGCTTCTTCCTCACACCAACATGGAGGAGGCTAGGCTGGGACAAGTGGGAAAACAGGGCCCCGTACAACTGGACGCTCCCTTGGTACTACAGGGAGATGGAAAAGTTCATCGCAGATTTTGGCCTTCAGGGGGTGGTGCCTGCATTGTGGAACCCAAGGACAATCCACAACCTGATCCGGTCCCAAGACACCACAGATCCCATTGAGGACTTTCCAGCGGCCACAGTTACCCAGGTGTGGGACAATGTGGCATCAAACAAACTCCTGAATATTCACAAGGACATCGCCTGGCTGACGGTGAGGGGGGCACTATCTGTGCGAGCATTCATGAACAGACGGGGCCTCTGCCCACACAGGAGCTGCCCAAGGGGGTGCCCGGCAGAGGAAACAGCGTACCACCTCTTCTGGGCATGCCCCTTTGCAAGGAAACTGCGCAGGGCCCTGAACACTGAGTTGAGTGCTCACATCCCGCCCCAAGACATTATACAACAGTCTGTGCTGTATGGACTCTTTGCACAGACCCACACAGTAGAGGCAATACAGAACGGCTGGAGGATCCTCTGCTGCATGAAGGACATTCTCCTCTACGCAAGGAAACGCCTGGTCCTCAATGATGAACTGCTGACAACCGAAGCCTGCCGCAGGATGGTACACAGCCTGCTAAGAGACTATGAAATCAAGGACAGCCTGGAAGATGGGGGCCCTGAGTAAAACCCCCAGCCCAGGCAATCATCCAAAAATAAAATAAAGAAAAAGGGAACTCCTTGCCTACTCAGGCAAAACACGAACACTTTGTAAACCACAGACTCTGAACAGAAAATATATATGTACCCACCCAAAATGCCCAAAGTAAAATTGAAACTACCCCTTCTGCTTTGAGGGGGGAATGTAATTGCCACACAAGTCTTCTTATTGAATTGAATTTATTACCCTTGTATCATCTTTAAGCACTTAATAAAGATATTTTTACAAAAAAAAAAAAAAGGTGGTTCTCCCAGGGTGAGGCTCATCCATTGCACACCGGATGTGCTGACCCCTGCTATGTCCCCAAATGCAGGATACTCGACTGCATAATTTCTGGTAGTGGGGGACTGCGTTCGCGCTTTCCCCTGATCTTTGGTTTCAAAAAATAGAACAAAAAAAAATGACTTGTCGGCCTGCTGGTTGCTGTTGCTGCTCCAGGCCTGGCTGTCCTGCACTATGGAGCCCTGGCCTACAGATGGCATGCCTCATGAATTTTATTAGTTTAAGCTAAACCTTTAAACATTATTATGGCTATTTCATTATTTTCCATAAATGTGAGAAGCGTTAAGGACAAGAGCAGATGCGCTAGCACCCTGAGTTTTTTGGCTAGCCAGAATAGTGATGTTTATTTTCTATCGGAATGTGCCATCCCTTATTCCCAGTCCTACAGACACCTGGAGGACCAGTGGACTCTAGGCCCCTCATATTGGTCAGGGGGGAACAGCACTAGGGCTACAGGTGTAGCCATCTTAGTCAGAGGGAAGCGTTTCACGGCCGACTCCGTCACCGAGCTTGAATGCGGCAGAGCTCTTGTCGTTGACGGCTCGTGGGCGGGGGAGCCGGTGAGGCTCATGGCTGTGTACGCCCCCTCAGATGTAGATGAGCGGATGGAAATTCTCCAGCGCCTGAGGCCACTGCTGGTCACCACCAGAACAATATTGATGGGTGGGGATTTTAATTGTGTCTTGAAAGAGGGAGGACGCATAGGTCTGAGGGCGGGTTCTGGGTGGATGGATGCCGCAGCAAAGCTCCTGGCGGAGATGGTGCACGAGGCATCCTTGAAAGATGTAATAGGGTCAATGGGGCCTAACGGCAGGAACTTCTCCTGGAGCTCCCCAGATGGCTCCCTGCACTCTAGGATAGACTTTGTCTTCACCTCCCAAACAGTGAGGGGGGGACAGAGTACTATGATACCTGTCCACTTCTCTGACCATCGAGCTATCCACTTCCAGGGTGAACTGACGGGCAAGTTCCTAGCAGGACCGGGAGCCTGGAAGTTGAACAGCTCCCTGCTGAGAGAAGAGAGACTGGAAGCCGACCTAAGGGAGATGTACAGGTCATGGCAGGAAATGAAGGATGGCTTCCAGTCGACAGGGGAGTGGTGGGAATGGGTCAAGGGAAAGGTCCAAGATTTTTTTAAGAATGCGGGGAGGAGGAAAGCTCAGGGGAGGAAGAGGGAGTGTAAAAAACTGCAGCGAGAGCTACAGGAGCTGCACGACCTCCAACTCAAGGGATGGGACGTAAGGGTTCCCCTGGAGGAAGTCAAGAAAGGGCTGAGCCAGCACTTTCGGGATGAGTCCAGGGGCATCATCTTCCGGTCCAAAGTGGAGAACCTGGAAAAGGGGGAGAAATGCAACTCCTTCTTCTTCAGGAAAGTCTACGCTGCGCACACCCCTCTGGTTGAACTGCGCGACAAGGAGGGAAAACTCTGTAACTCAAGGGATGGCATAATGAAGGTGGCGACTGACTTTTATGGGGACCTCTATGCGGAGAAGAGGTCAGTGGGACACCAGGCAGAAAAGTTTCTGTCGGGTATCCCAAGAACGGTCTCCCCAGCAGCGCAAGCCGCACTGAATGCTCCCCTCACACTGCAGGAGCTGCACCTTGCGACCAAATCTTTCAAGACAGGCAAAACACCGGGAAGTGACGGTCTCCCAGCCGAATTTTACGTCACTATGTGGGACATAGTAGGACCAGACCTACTCGAGGTGTACAAAGAGATGGTCGCAGGTGGTAGCATGCCTCAGTCTATGAGAGAAAGTATCATCACGCTCTTGTACAAACGGAAGGGAGAGAAGTGTGACCTCAAGAACTGGAGGCCCATCTCTCTCCTAAACGTGGACTACAAGATTCTGGCAAAGACAATGGCGACTAGACTCAGGGGTGCTATCGGTGAGATTGTCCACCCCGACCAGACCTGTGGGGTCCCTGGACGTAGGGTCGCTGACAGCCTCGCCCTGATCAGGGACACAATCCAGTATGTCACGGACCGCAAGGTTCGGGCAGCGCTGGTGTGCCTTGACCAGGAGAAGGCCTTCGACCGCGTCTCCCATGAATTCATGGACAGGGTACTCAGAGGGTTTGGGCTGGGGGAATTCTTCTGCAGTTATGTTAGAGTAATGTATAAAGACATATTCAGTTCAGTCATGGTGAATGGTTGGAAAACAGACCCCTTTCCAGTAAAGTCTGGGGTTAGGCAGGGCTGTCCTCTCTCGCCCCCTCTGTTTGTTTGCATTATAGAGCTCTTGGCGGAGTACATCCGGAATAACCCAGACATCAGAGGCATCCCGGCACCAGGAGACGCGAGAAGAGAGGTGAAGTGTTCTCTCTACATGGATGATGTCACCCTCTTCTGTGCAGACAGTCCATCGGTGTCAGAGCTTCTGAGGACCTGCGAAGACTTTGGCCAGGCATCGGGCGCAAAGATAAATGCAGCAAAATCCCAAACCATGCTGTTTGGACACTGGGATAGCAACCAGGAGCCCCTTCCCTTCCCAATCGAGAAGGATTTCATCAAGATCCTTGGGGTCTGGTATGGGAAGGAGGGGGCAGCGCTGAAAAGCTGGAAGGAACGCCTGGCCAAGGTCAAACAGAAACTGGGTCTCTGGAGTCTCCGCAAACTGAGCATGGAAGGGAAGGCTCTGGTGCTGAGAAATGATGCGCTGCCTGTCCTGCAGTATGTGGCCCAAGCGTGGCCCCTCCAAGCCAGAGAAGCGCGGACCATCAACGCCATGGTCTTCCACTTTGTCTGGGGCTCAAAGATGGACAGAGTTAAGAGATCATCCATGTACAAGGAACCGCGCAAAGGAGGGAAAGGAATCCCGGACCTCCCTACAAGACTGCGGGCCTGCTTCGCCTGCACCTGCGTCAGGATTTCCCTGGGCAACGCCAACAAGACCCACTCAGCCTACCTCCTTTTCCGCTTCTTCCTCACACCAACATGGAGGAGGCTAGGCTGGGACAAGTGGGAAAACAGGGCCCCGTACAACTGGACGCTCCCTTGGTACTACAGGGAGATGGAAAAGTTCATCGCAGATTTTGGCCTTCAGGGGGTGGTGCCTGCATTGTGGAACCCAAGGACAATCCACAACCTGATCCGGTCCCAAGACACCACAGATCCCATTGAGGACTTTCCAGCGGCCACAGTTACCCAGGTGTGGGAAAATGTGGCATCAAACAAACTCCTGAATATTCACAAGGACATCGCCTGGCTGACGGTGAGGGGGGCACTATCTGTGCGAGCATTCATGAACAGACGGGGCCTCTGCCCACACAGGAGCTGCCCAAGGGGGTGCCCGGCAGAGGAAACAGCGTACCACCTCTTCTGGGCATGCCCCTTTGCAAGGAAACTGCGCAGGGCCCTGAACACTGAGTTGAGTGCTCACATCCCGCCCCAAGACATTATACAACAGTCTGTGCTGTATGGACTCTTTGCACAGACCCACACAGTAGAGGCAATACAGAACGGCTGGAGGATCCTCTGCTGCATGAAGGACATTCTCCTCTACGCAAGGAAACGCCTGGTCCTCAATGATGAACTGCTGACAACCGAAGCCTGCCGCAGGATGGTACACAGCCTGCTAAGAGACTATGAAATCAAGGACAGCCTGGAAGATGGGGGCCCTGAGTAAAACCCCCAGCCCAGGCAATCATCCAAAAATAAAATAAAGAAAAAGGGAACTCCTTGCCTACTCAGGCAAAACACGAACACTTTGTAAACCACAGACTCTGAACAGAAAATATATATGTACCCACCCAAAATGCCCAAAGTAAAATTGAAACTACCCCTTCTGCTTTGAGGGGGGAATGTAATTGCCACACAAGTCTTCTTATTGAATTGAATTTATTACCCTTGTATCATCTTTAAGCACTTAATAAAGATATTTTTACAAAAAAAAAAAAAAGGTGGTTCTCCCAGGGTGAGGCTCATCCATTGCACACCGGATGTGCTGACCCCTGCTATGTCCCCAAATGCAGGATACTCGACTGCATAATTTCTGGTAGTGGGGGACTGCGTTCGCGCTTTCCCCTGATCTTTGGTTTCAAAAAATAGAACAAAAAAAAATGACTTGTCGGCCTGCTGGTTGCTGTTGCTGCTCCAGGCCTGGCTGTCCTGCACTATGGAGCCCTGGCCTACAGATGGCATGCCTCATGCAAAGCCCTCTGCCGAAAGGGATGCTGGGAGATCACTGTCTCCCCACTCCGGAGGCTGGCCCAGGGAGGTGGCAGAAGGCCCCGTCTTGTCGGAAGGCCGGCCAGGCCCTGCAGCCTTTCCCAGGGCTGCAGGCCTGTCGCCCCTTCAGCCTCACCCTGGCCTTTGCGGGCTGCTAGCCTTGCCAAGCCCCCTCGGCCTGGGCTTGGCGAGGGCTCTGCCCGGCGAGGGGTCTGACCGCGTTTGGGAGCGTTCGGGAAGGCGTGAGGGGCTTGGGGCGCGATACCCTGCTCCCAAAGGCCTTAGGCCTGGTTTGCTCTATGCCCACATGAATTGATTTCTGCTTCTCTTTCCACCAGCAGGCACCCCGGACGACACTGACTATGCCAGAGAAGGAACGACTGCAAGCATGCGCAACAACACAGGGCCCTGCTGGCCTCTGACCCTGGGCGAAAGGGGGGACCGGAGGAGGAGGAGGAGGAGGAGCAGAAGAAGAGCAGCAGAAAAAGAAAGGGGGATAGAAAAAAAAAAACAAAAGCCAAGCCGTACGGAGGAGGAGGAGGAGGAGAAGAAGGAGCTGCAGCAGAAAAAGAAAGGGTCGAAAAAAATACAAATGCCAAGCAACAAAAGGCCTTCCCCCTCCCTTTTTGGGCCTGTACGATGGGTGGGCGGCCGGCTGCCATCACCAGATGCAAATCTCGCTGGAAACGGAGCATTGTGGGAAAGCCGTTCCGCACGATGCCACCCTGTGTCTCCAGTGCCACACAAGAGGGGCCAGCCGTGCTGTTCCTGAACCAACTCATACTTACCTGGCAGGGGAGACACCATGATCACATGGTTCTTTCTTGGCCTGCATTCCCTAAGGAGCTGCAATTAGCTGATGAGCTAAAAAAAACGGCACTTTTAAGTGCTTTTGGAGCGTTCGTTTTTGCCGCGAATTTCGGGACCTGCGACGGGAGAAACAGAAGAAGGACTACCGCGACGTCGAGATGGCTGGACAACTGACCCCCGGGATGAAGAACACCATCCGGATGAAGAGGAAACCAGATGCGGACGGCAGCATACCCCAGCTGAGCAGGGAGACCTTCTCCAGGCTGATGCTCACAGGCCTGGGCTTTGCCCCCTCCGAGGTCTGGTGTCTGCAGGTGTTCCCAGCATCAGGGACATACCTGGTCACCATGGCCTCAGGGGAAAGCTGCCGCCGCTACTGGACCATGTGCTGGAGCAGAAGAGAGGAGAAGCCCTTTGCAGACTTCTCTATGGAATGCCAGCAGCAGATGGGAGTGAAGAAGATGACCGTGCACATTTACAACCCCCACGTGCATGTGCAGGATGTCACCACCTTCCTCCGCAGGCACTGCACACTGCTGAAAGACCCCGTGAGGTCTTTAGACAGCAATGGAATCTGGGATGGAAAGTGGCACGTCACGGCCAAGCTGCCGGAAGACCCGGGAGCAACGGACGGGACCCGCCACCCCCCATCCAGCTTCGCCATTGGCAGGGACGCTGGATACCTGTATTACGCTGGGCAGCCGAGGCTCTGCAACAGGTGTGGCAAGCCGGGCCACACGGGCAGGGACTGCGCCGCCCTAACATGCAGGAACTGTAAGCAAGAGGGACACACAGCCAAGGACTGCACGATGGAGGTAGCTTGCAACCTCTGCGGGCAGGAAGGCCACCGCTTTAGGGACTGCCCCAGCAGGGCCAGATCCTACGCAGAGGCAACAGCCCCCCATGAGAAGAGGCGCCACAGGAGGCACCTCCTACTGCGGCCCAAAGGAAGGACAAAAAAGAGGGCAAACCTAAGGTGACCAAGCCGGCCGCCACACCAGAGGAAGCCCAGGACCGTGAAACAGACCCCGCACTCAGCACCATACCAGAGACCAGCGAGACACAACAGCTGGTTCTCCAGCCCAACGCTGAGGACGCAGAGGGGGGTCCTTGGACCAAAGTGGATTCAAACAGCAGAAAGAGGAGGCTAAAGGAGTCCTCCGACACTATGCAGGGGGCGCCCAAAAAACCCCTCAGCACCAGCAACAGCTTCGACCCACTGGGGGTTGAGGCAGAGCAAGAGGAAATGGAGATGAGAGGGGACCAAGTCACTCTGGTCCTGCAGGAAATGAGGTTCATGGCCGATCAAATGGCCTCATCCCCCCTCCCGCAGGAGGCAGAAGAAGAAGCAGAGGACATGGAGAGCGAGGTCGAAGAACAAATTGGAGGAACCCAGGCAAGGATGACAACAGCCCAGCCGGGCGCCGAGGCAGAGAGCACCAAAGCAATGCAGACAGGCGGAGCAGCACCAGAACAGCACCACACAGCAACCGCAGAGGGTCCGGTCCTGGAGCCGCAGCGAGAGGGTGGACAGCCTGGTATGTAGCTCTGCCCTGTGAGTAAAACCAATATGCCATGAACTGAATTTTATTAGTTTAAGCTAAACCTTTAAACATTATTATGGCTATTTCATTATTTTCCATAAATGTGAGAAGCGTTAAGGACAAGAGCAGATGCGCTAGCACCCTGAGTTTTTTGGCTAGCCAGAATAGTGATGTTTATTTTCTATCGGAATGTGCCATCCCTTATTCCCAGTCCTACAGACACCTGGAGGACCAGTGGACTCTAGGCCCCTCATATTGGTCAGGGGGGAACAGCACTAGGGCTACAGGTGTAGCCATCTTAGTCAGAGGGAAGCGTTTCACGGCCGACTCCGTCACCGAGCTTGAATGCGGCAGAGCTCTTGTCGTTGACGGCTCGTGGGCGGGGGAGCCGGTGAGGCTCATGGCTGTGTACGCCCCCTCAGATGTAGATGAGCGGATGGAAATTCTCCAGCGCCTGAGGCCACTGCTGGTCACCACCAGAACAATATTGATGGGTGGGGATTTTAATTGTGTCTTGAAAGAGGGAGGACGCATAGGTCTGAGGGCGGGTTCTGGGTGGATGGATGCCGCAGCAAAGCTCCTGGCGGAGATGGTGCACGAGGCATCCTTGAAAGATGTAATAGGGTCAATGGGGCCTAACGGCAGGAACTTCTCCTGGAGCTCCCCAGATGGCTCCCTGCACTCTAGGATAGACTTTGTCTTCACCTCCCAAACAGTGAGGGGGGGACAGAGTACTATGATACCTGTCCACTTCTCTGACCATCGAGCTATCCACTTCCAGGGTGAACTGACGGGCAAGTTCCTAGCAGGACCGGGAGCCTGGAAGTTGAACAGCTCCCTGCTGAGAGAAGAGAGACTGGAAGCCGACCTAAGGGAGATGTACAGGTCATGGCAGGAAATGAAGGATGGCTTCCAGTCGACAGGGGAGTGGTGGGAATGGGTCAAGGGAAAGGTCCAAGATTTTTTTAAGAATGCGGGGAGGAGGAAAGCTCAGGGGAGGAAGAGGGAGTGTAAAAAACTGCAGCGAGAGCTACAGGAGCTGCACGACCTCCAACTCAAGGGATGGGACGTAAGGGTTCCCCTGGAGGAAGTCAAGAAAGGGCTGAGCCAGCACTTTCGGGATGAGTCCAGGGGCATCATCTTCCGGTCCAAAGTGGAGAACCTGGAAAAGGGGGAGAAATGCAACTCCTTCTTCTTCAGGAAAGTCTACGCTGCGCACACCCCTCTGGTTGAACTGCGCGACAAGGAGGGAAAACTCTGTAACTCAAGGGATGGCATAATGAAGGTGGCGACTGACTTTTATGGGGACCTCTATGCGGAGAAGAGGTCAGTGGGACACCAGGCAGAAAAGTTTCTGTCGGGTATCCCAAGAACGGTCTCCCCAGCAGCGCAAGCCGCACTGAATGCTCCCCTCACACTGCAGGAGCTGCACCTTGCGACCAAATCTTTCAAGACAGGCAAAACACCGGGAAGTGACGGTCTCCCAGCCGAATTTTACGTCACTATGTGGGACATAGTAGGACCAGACCTACTCGAGGTGTACAAAGAGATGGTCGCAGGTGGTAGCATGCCTCAGTCTATGAGAGAAAGTATCATCACGCTCTTGTACAAACGGAAGGGAGAGAAGTGTGACCTCAAGAACTGGAGGCCCATCTCTCTCCTAAACGTGGACTACAAGATTCTGGCAAAGACAATGGCGACTAGACTCAGGGGTGCTATCGGTGAGATTGTCCACCCCGACCAGACCTGTGGGGTCCCTGGACGTAGGGTCGCTGACAGCCTCGCCCTGATCAGGGACACAATCCAGTATGTCACGGACCGCAAGGTTCGGGCAGCGCTGGTGTGCCTTGACCAGGAGAAGGCCTTCGACCGCGTCTCCCATGAATTCATGGACAGGGTACTCAGAGGGTTTGGGCTGGGGGAATTCTTCTGCAGTTATGTTAGAGTAATGTATAAAGACATATTCAGTTCAGTCATGGTGAATGGTTGGAAAACAGACCCCTTTCCAGTAAAGTCTGGGGTTAGGCAGGGCTGTCCTCTCTCGCCCCCTCTGTTTGTTTGCATTATAGAGCTCTTGGCGGAGTACATCCGGAATAACCCAGACATCAGAGGCATCCCGGCACCAGGAGACGCGAGAAGAGAGGTGAAGTGTTCTCTCTACATGGATGATGTCACCCTCTTCTGTGCAGACAGTCCATCGGTGTCAGAGCTTCTGAGGACCTGCGAAGACTTTGGCCAGGCATCGGGCGCAAAGATAAATGCAGCAAAATCCCAAACCATGCTGTTTGGACACTGGGATAGCAACCAGGAGCCCCTTCCCTTCCCAATCGAGAAGGATTTCATCAAGATCCTTGGGGTCTGGTATGGGAAGGAGGGGGCAGCGCTGAAAAGCTGGAAGGAACGCCTGGCCAAGGTCAAACAGAAACTGGGTCTCTGGAGTCTCCGCAAACTGAGCATGGAAGGGAAGGCTCTGGTGCTGAGAAATGATGCGCTGCCTGTCCTGCAGTATGTGGCCCAAGCGTGGCCCCTCCAAGCCAGAGAAGCGCGGACCATCAACGCCATGGTCTTCCACTTTGTCTGGGGCTCAAAGATGGACAGAGTTAAGAGATCATCCATGTACAAGGAACCGCGCAAAGGAGGGAAAGGAATCCCGGACCTCCCTACAAGACTGCGGGCCTGCTTCGCCTGCACCTGCGTCAGGATTTCCCTGGGCAACGCCAACAAGACCCACTCAGCCTACCTCCTTTTCCGCTTCTTCCTCACACCAACATGGAGGAGGCTAGGCTGGGACAAGTGGGAAAACAGGGCCCCGTACAACTGGACGCTCCCTTGGTACTACAGGGAGATGGAAAAGTTCATCGCAGATTTTGGCCTTCAGGGGGTGGTGCCTGCATTGTGGAACCCAAGGACAATCCACAACCTGATCCGGTCCCAAGACACCACAGATCCCATTGAGGACTTTCCAGCGGCCACAGTTACCCAGGTGTGGGAAAATGTGGCATCAAACAAACTCCTGAATATTCACAAGGACATCGCCTGGCTGACGGTGAGGGGGGCACTATCTGTGCGAGCATTCATGAACAGACGGGGCCTCTGCCCACACAGGAGCTGCCCAAGGGGGTGCCCGGCAGAGGAAACAGCGTACCACCTCTTCTGGGCATGCCCCTTTGCAAGGAAACTGCGCAGGGCCCTGAACACTGAGTTGAGTGCTCACATCCCGCCCCAAGACATTATACAACAGTCTGTGCTGTATGGACTCTTTGCACAGACCCACACAGTAGAGGCAATACAGAACGGCTGGAGGATCCTCTGCTGCATGAAGGACATTCTCCTCTACGCAAGGAAACGCCTGGTCCTCAATGATGAACTGCTGACAACCGAAGCCTGCCGCAGGATGGTACACAGCCTGCTAAGAGACTATGAAATCAAGGACAGCCTGGAAGATGGGGGCCCTGAGTAAAACCCCCAGCCCAGGCAATCATCCAAAAATAAAATAAAGAAAAAGGGAACTCCTTGCCTACTCAGGCAAAACACGAACACTTTGTAAACCACAGACTCTGAACAGAAAATATATATGTACCCACCCAAAATGCCCAAAGTAAAATTGAAACTACCCCTTCTGCTTTGAGGGGGGAATGTAATTGCCACACAAGTCTTCTTATTGAATTGAATTTATTACCCTTGTATCATCTTTAAGCACTTAATAAAGATATTTTTACAAAAAAAAAAAAAAGGTGGTTCTCCCAGGGTGAGGCTCATCCATTGCACACCGGATGTGCTGACCCCTGCTATGTCCCCAAATGCAGGATACTCGACTGCATAATTTCTGGTAGTGGGGGACTGCGTTCGCGCTTTCCCCTGATCTTTGGTTTCAAAAAATAGAACAAAAAAAAATGACTTGTCGGCCTGCTGGTTGCTGTTGCTGCTCCAGGCCTGGCTGTCCTGCACTATGGAGCCCTGGCCTACAGATGGCATGCCTCATGCAAAGCCCTCTGCCGAAAGGGATGCTGGGGGATCACTGTCTCCCCACTCCGGAGGCTGGCCCAGGGAGGTGGCAGAAGGCCCCGTCTTGTCGGAAGGCCGGCCAGGCCCTGCAGCCTTTCCCAGGGCTGCAGGCCTGTCGCCCCTTCAGCCTCACCCTGGCCTTTGCGGGCTGCTAGCCTTGCCAAGCCCCCTCGGCCTGGGCCTGGCGAGGGCTCTGCCCGGCGAGGGGTCTGACCGCGTTTGGGAGCGTTCGGGAAGGCGTGAGGGGCTTGGGGCGCGATACCCTGCTCCCAAAGGCCTTAGGCCTGGTTTGCTCTATGCCCACATGAATTGATTTCTGCTTCTCTTTCCACCAGCAGGCACCCCGGACGACACTGACTATGCCAGAGAAGGAACGACTGCAAGCATGCGCAACAACACAGGGCCCTGCTGGCCTCTGACCCTGGGCGAAAGGGGGAACCGGAGGAGGAGGAGGAGGAGGAGCAGAAGAAGAGCAGCAGAAAAAGAAAGGGGGATAGAAAAAAAAAAACAAAAGCCAAGCCGTACGGAGGAGGAGGAGGAGGAGGAGAAGAAGGAGCTGCAGCAGAAAAAGAAAGGGTCGAAAAAAATACAAATGCCAAGCAACAAAAGGCCTTCCCCCTCCCTTTTTGGGCCTGTACGATGGGTGGGCGGCCGGCTGCCATCACCAGATGCAAATCTCGCTGGAAACGGAGCATTGTGGGAAAGCCGTTCCGCACGATGCCACCCTGTGTCTCCAGTGCCACACAAGAGGGGCCAGCCGTGCTGTTCCTGAACCAACTCATACTTACCTGGCAGGGGAGACACCATGATCACATGGTTCTTTCTTGGCCTGCATTCCCTAAGGAGCTGCAATTAGCTGATGAGCTAAAAAAAACGGCACTTTTAAGTGCTTTTGGAGCGTTCATTTTTGCCGCGAATTTCGGGACCTGCGACGGGAGAAACAGAAGAAGGACTACCGCGACGTCGAGATGGCTGGACAACTGACCCCCGGGATGAAGAACACCATCCGGATGAAGAGGAAACCAGATGCGGACGGCAGCATACCCCAGCTGAGCAGGGAGACCTTCTCCAGGCTGATGCTCACAGGCCTGGGCTTTGCCCCCTCCGAGGTCTGGTGTCTGCAGGTGTTCCCAGCATCAGGGACATACCTGGTCACCATGGCCTCAGGGGAAAGCTGCCGCCGCTACTGGACCATGTGCTGGAGCAGAAGAGAGGAGAAGCCCTTTGCAGACTTCTCTATGGAATGCCAGCAGCAGATGGGAGTGAAGAAGATGACCGTGCACATTTACAACCCCCACGTGCATGTGCAGGATGTCACCACCTTCCTCCGCAGGCACTGCACACTGCTGAAAGACCCCGTGAGGTCTTTAGACAGCAATGGAATCTGGGATGGAAAGTGGCACGTCACGGCCAAGCTGCCGGAAGACCCGGGAGCAACGGACGGGACCCGCCACCCCCCATCCAGCTTTGCCATTGGCAGGGACGCTGGATACCTGTATTACGCTGGGCAGCCGAGGCTCTGCAACAGGTGTGGCAAGCCGGGCCACACGGGCAGGGACTGCGCCGCCCTAACATGCAGGAACTGTAAGCAAGAGGGACACACAGCCAAGGACTGCACGATGGAGGTAGCTTGCAACCTCTGCGGGCAGGAAGGCCACCGCTTTAGGGACTGCCCCAGCAGGGCCAGATCCTACGCAGAGGCAACAGCCCCCCATGAGAAGAGGCGCCACAGGAGGCACCTCCTACTGCGGCCCAAAGGAAGGACAAAAAAGAGGGCAAACCTAAGGTGACCAAGCCGGCCGCCACACCAGAGGAAGCCCAGGACCGTGAAACAGACCCCGCACTCAGCACCATACCAGAGACCAGCGAGACACAACAGCTGGTTCTCCAGCCCAACGCTGAGGACGCAGAGGGGGGTCCTTGGACCAAAGTGGATTCAAACAGCAGAAAGAGGAGGCTAAAGGAGTCCTCCGACACTATGCAGGGGGCGCCCAAAAAACCCCTCAGCACCAGCAACAGCTTCGACCCACTGGGGGTTGAGGCAGAGCAAGAGGAAATGGAGATGAGAGGGGACCAAGTCACTCTGGTCCTGCAGGAAATGAGGTTCATGGCCGATCAAATGGCCTCATCCCCCCTCCCGCAGGAGGCAGAAGAAGAAGCAGAGGACATGGAGAGCGAGGTCGAAGAACAAATTGGAGGAACCCAGGCAAGGATGACAACAGCCCAGCCGGGCGCCGAGGCAGAGAGCACCGAAGCAATGCAGACAGGCGGAGCAGCACCAGAACAGCACCACACAGCAACCGCAGAGGGTCCGGTCCTGGAGCCGCAGCGAGAGGGTGGACAGCCTGGTATGTAGCTCTGCCCTGTGAGTAAAACCAATAT
This sequence comes from Ambystoma mexicanum, assembly GCF_040938575.1. Taxonomy (NCBI): domain Eukaryota; kingdom Metazoa; phylum Chordata; class Amphibia; order Caudata; family Ambystomatidae; genus Ambystoma; species Ambystoma mexicanum. Next base: position 484,644,380 of record NC_090935.1, on the reverse strand, counting down.
GCCATGAACTGAATTTTATTAGTTTAAGCTAAACCTTTAAACATTATTATGGCTATTTCATTATTTTCCATAAATGTGAGAAGCGTTAAGGACAAGAGCAGATGCGCTAGCACCCTGAGTTTTTTGGCTAGCCAGAATAGTGATGTTTATTTTCTATCGGAATGTGCCATCCCTTATTCCCAGTCCTACAGACACCTGGAGGACCAGTGGACTCTAGGCCCCTCATATTGGTCAGGGGGGAACAGCACTAGGGCTACAGGTGTAGCCATCTTAGTCAGAGGGAAGCGTTTCACGGCCGACTCCGTCACCGAGCTTGAATGCGGCAGAGCTCTTGTCGTTGACGGCTCGTGGGCGGGGGAGCCGGTGAGGCTCATGGCTGTGTACGCCCCCTCAGATGTAGATGAGCGGATGGAAATTCTCCAGCGCCTGAGGCCACTGCTGGTCACCACCAGAACAATATTGATGGGTGGGGATTTTAATTGTGTCTTGAAAGAGGGAGGACGCATAGGTCTGAGGGCGGGTTCTGGGTGGATGGATGCCGCAGCAAAGCTCCTGGCGGAGATGGTGCACGAGGCATCCTTGAAAGATGTAATAGGGTCAATGGGGCCTAACGGCAGGAACTTCTCCTGGAGCTCCCCAGATGGCTCCCTGCACTCTAGGATAGACTTTGTCTTCACCTCCCAAACAGTGAGGGGGGGACAGAGTACTATGATACCTGTCCACTTCTCTGACCATCGAGCTATCCACTTCCAGGGTGAACTGACGGGCAAGTTCCTAGCAGGACCGGGAGCCTGGAAGTTGAACAGCTCCCTGCTGAGAGAAGAGAGACTGGAAGCCGACCTAAGGGAGATGTACAGGTCATGGCAGGAAATGAAGGATGGCTTCCAGCCGACAGGGGAGTGGTGGGAATGGGTCAAGGGAAAGGTCCAAGATTTTTTTAAGAATGCGGGGAGGAGGAAAGCTCAGGGGAGGAAGAGGGAGTGTAAAAAACTGCAGCGAGAGCTACAGGAGCTGCACGACCTCCAACTCAAGGGATGGGACGTAAGGGTTCCCCTGGAGGAAGTCAAGAAAGGGCTGAGCCAGCACTTTCGGGATGAGTCCAGGGGCATCATCTTCCGGTCCAAAGTGGAGAACCTGGAAAAGGGGGAGAAATGCAACTCCTTCTTCTTCAGGAAAGTCTACGCTGCGCACACCCCTCTGGTTGAACTGCGCGACAAGGAGGGAAAACTCTGTAACTCAAGGGATGGCATAATGAAGGTGGCGACTGACTTTTATGGGGACCTCTATGCGGAGAAGAGGTCAGTGGGACACCAGGCAGAAAAGTTTCTGTCGGGTATCCCAAGAACGGTCTCCCCAGCAGCGCAAGCCGCACTGAATGCTCCCCTCACACTGCAGGAGCTGCACCTTGCGACCAAATCTTTCAAGACAGGCAAAACACCGGGAAGTGACGGTCTCCCAGCCGAATTTTACGTCACTATGTGGGACATAGTAGGACCAGACCTACTCGAGGTGTACAAAGAGATGGTCGCAGGTGGTAGCATGCCTCAGTCTATGAGAGAAAGTATCATCACGCTCTTGTACAAACGGAAGGGAGAGAAGTGTGACCTCAAGAACTGGAGGCCCATCTCTCTCCTAAACGTGGACTACAAGATTCTGGCAAAGACAATGGCGACTAGACTCAGGGGTGCTATCGGTGAGATTGTCCACCCCGACCAGACCTGTGGGGTCCCTGGACGTAGGGTCGCTGACAGCCTCGCCCTGATCAGGGACACAATCCAGTATGTCACGGACCGCAAGGTTCGGGCAGCGCTGGTGTGCCTTGACCAGGAGAAGGCCTTCGACCGCGTCTCCCATGAATTCATGGACAGGGTACTCAGAGGGTTTGGGCTGGGGGAATTCTTCTGCAGTTATGTTAGAGTAATGTATAAAGACATATTCAGTTCAGTCATGGTGAATGGTTGGAAAACAGACCCCTTTCCAGTAAAGTCTGGGGTTAGGCAGGGCTGTCCTCTCTCGCCCCCTCTGTTTGTTTGCATTATAGAGCTCTTGGCGGAGTACATCCGGAATAACCCAGACATCAGAGGCATCCCGGCACCAGGAGACGCGAGAAGAGAGGTGAAGTGTTCTCTCTACATGGATGATGTCACCCTCTTCTGTGCAGACAGTCCATCGGTGTCAGAGCTTCTGAGGACCTGCGAAGACTTTGGCCAGGCATCGGGCGCAAAGATAAATGCAGCAAAATCCCAAACCATGCTGTTTGGACACTGGGATAGCAACCAGGAGCCCCTTCCCTTCCCAATCGAGAAGGATTTCATCAAGATCCTTGGGGTCTGGTATGGGAAGGAGGGGGCAGCGCTGAAAAGCTGGAAGGAACGCCTGGCCAAGGTCAAACAGAAACTGGGTCTCTGGAGTCTCCGCAAACTGAGCATGGAAGGGAAGGCTCTGGTGCTGAGAAATGATGCGCTGCCTGTCCTGCAGTATGTGGCCCAAGCGTGGCCCCTCCAAGCCAGAGAAGCGCGGACCATCAACGCCATGGTCTTCCACTTTGTCTGGGGCTCAAAGATGGACAGAGTTAAGAGATCATCCATGTACAAGGAACCGCGCAAAGGAGGGAAAGGAATCCCGGACCTCCCTACAAGACTGCGGGCCTGCTTCGCCTGCACCTGCGTCAGGATTTCCCTGGGCAACGCCAACAAGACCCACTCAGCCTACCTCCTTTTCCGCTTCTTCCTCACACCAACATGGAGGAGGCTAGGCTGGGACAAGTGGGAAAACAGGGCCCCGTACAACTGGACGCTCCCTTGGTACTACAGGGAGATGGAAAAGTTCATCGCAGATTTTGGCCTTCAGGGGGTGTGCCTGCATTGTGGAACCCAAGGACAATCCACAACCTGATCCGGTCCCAAGACACCACAGATCCCATTGAGGACTTTCCAGCGGCCACAGTTACCCAGGTGTGGGAAAATGTGGCATCAAACAAACTCCTGAATATTCACAAGGACATCGCCTGGCTGACGGTGAGGGGGGCACTATAAGTGCGAGCATTCATGAACAGACGGGGCCTCTGCCCACACAGGAGCTGCCCAAGGGGGTGCCCGGCAGAGGAAACAGCGTACCACCTCTTCTGGGCATGCCCCTTTGCAAGGAAACTGCGCAGGGCCCTGAACACTGAGTTGAGTGCTCACATCCCGCCCCAAGACATTATACACCAGTCTGTGCTGTATGGACTCTTTGCACAGACCCACACAGTAGAGGCAATACAGAACGGCTGGAGGATCCTCTGCTGCATGAAGGACATTCTCCTCTACGCAAGGAAACGCCTGGTCCTCAATGATGAACTGCTGACAACCGAAGCCTGCCGCAGGATGGTCCACAGCCTGCTAAGAGACTATGAAATCAAGGACAGCCTGGAAGATGGGGGCCCTGAGTAAAACCCCCAGCCCAGGCAATCATCCAAAAATAAAATAAAGAAAAAGGGAACTCCTTGCCTACTCAGGCAAAACACGAACACTTTGTAAACCACAGACTCTGAACAGAAAATATATATGTACCCACCCAAAATGCCCAAAGTAAAATTGAAACTACCCCTTCTGCTTTGAGGGGGGAATGTAATTGCCACACAAGTCTTCTTATTGAATTGAATTTATTACCCTTGTATCATCTTTAAGCACTTAATAAAGATATTTTTACAAAAAAAAAAAAAAGGTGGTTCTCCCAGGGTGAGGCTCATCCATTGCACACCGGATGTGCTGACCCCTGCTATGTCCCCAAATGCAGGATACTCGACTGCATAATTTCTGGTAGTGGGGGACTGCGTTCGCGCTTTCCCCTGATCTTTGGTTTCAAAAAATAGAACAAAAAAAAATGACTTGTCGGCCTGCTGGTTGCTGTTGCTGCTCCAGGCCTGGCTGTCCTGCACTATGGAGCCCTGGCCTACAGATGGCATGCCTCATGCAAAGCCCTCTGCCGAAAGGGATGCTGGGAGATCACTGTCTCCCCACTCCGGAGGCTGGCCCAGGGAGGTGGCAGAAGGCCCCGTCTTGTCGGAAGGCCGGCCAGGCCCTGCAGCCTTTCCCAGGGCTGCAGGCCTGTCGCCCCTTCAGCCTCACCCTGGCCTTTGCGGGCTGCTAGCCTTGCCAAGCCCCCTCGGCCTGGGCCTGGCGAGGGCTCTGCCCGGCGAGGGGTCTGACCGCGTTTGGGAGCGTTCGGGAAGGCGTGAGGGGCTTGGGGCGCGATACCCTGCTCCCAAAGGCCTTAGGCCTGGTTTGCTCTATGCCCACATGAATTGATTTCTGCTTCTCTTTCCACCAGCAGGCACCCCGGACGACACTGACTATGCCAGAGAAGGAACGACTGCAAGCATGCGCAACAACACAGGGCCCTGCTGGCTCTGACCCTGGGCGAAAGGGGGGACCGGAGGAGGAGGAGGAGGAGGAGCAGAAGAAGAGCAGCAGAAAAAGAAAGGGGGATAGAAAAAAAAAACAAAAGCCAAGCCGTACGGAGGAGGAGGAGGAGGAGGAGAAGAAGGAGCTGCAGCAGAAAAAGAAAGGGTCGAAAAAAATACAAATGCCAAGCAACAAAAGGCCTTCCCCCTCCCTTTTTGGGCCTGTACGATGGGTGGGCGGCCGGCTGCCATCACCAGATGCAAATCTCGCTGGAAACGGAGCATTGTGGGAAAGCCGTTCCGCACGATGCCACCCTGTGTCTCCAGTGCCACACAAGAGGGGCCAGCCGTGCTGTTCCTGAACCAACTCATACTTACCTGGCAGGGGAGACACCATGATCACTAAGGTGGTTCTCCCAGGGTGAGGCTCATCCATTGCACACCGGATGTGCTGACCCCTGCGATGTCCCCAAATGCGGGATACTCGACTGCATAATTTCTGGTAGTGGGGGACTGCGTTCGCGCTTTCCCCTGATCTTTGGTTTCAAAAAATAGAACAAAAAAAAATGACTTGTCGGCCTGCTGGTTGCTGTTGCTGCTCCAGGCCTGGCTGTCCTGCACTATGGAGCCCTGGCCTACAGATGGCATGCCTCATGCAAAGCCCTCTGCCGAAAGGGATGCTGGGAGATCACTGTCTCCCCACTCTGGAGGCTGGCCCAGGGAGGTGGCAGAAGGCCCCGTCTTGTCGGAAGGCCGGCCAGGCCCTGCAGCCTTTCCCAGGGCTGCAGGCCTGTCGCCCCTTCAGCCTCACCCTGGCCTTTGCGGGCTGCTAGCCTTGCCAAGCCCCCTCGGCCTGGGCCCGGCGAGGGCTCTGCCCGGCGAGGGGTCTGACCGCGTTTGGGAGCGTTCGGGAAGGCGTGAGGGGCTTGGGGCGCGATACCCTGCTCCCAAAGGCCTTAGGCCTGGTTTGCTCTATGCCCACATGAATTGATTTCTGCTTCTCTTTCCACCAGCAGGCACCCCGGACGACACTGACTATGCCAGAGAAGGAACGACTGCAAGCATGCGCAACAACACAGGGCCCTGCTGGCCTCTGACCCTGGGCGAAAGGGGCGACCGGAGGAGGAGGAGGAGGAGGAGGAGGAGGAGCAGAAGAAGAGCAGCAGAAAAAGAAAGGGGGATAGAAAAAAAAAAACAAAAGCCAAGCCGTACGGAGGAGGAGGAGGAGGAGGAGGAGAAGAAGGAGCTGCAGCAGAAAAAGAAAGGGTCGAAAAAAATACAAATGCCAAGCAACAAAAGGCCTTCCCCCTCCCTTTTTGGGCCTGTACGATGGGTGGGCGGCCGGCTGCCATCACCAGATGCAAATCTCGCTGGAAACGGAGCATTGTGGGAAAGCCGTTCCGCACGATGCCACCCTGTGTCTCCAGTGCCACACAAGAGGGGCCAGCCGTGCTGTTCCTGAACCAACTCATACTTACCTGGCAGGGGAGACACCATGATCACTAAGGTGGTTCTCCCAGGGTGAGGCTCATCCATTGCACACCGGATGTGCTGACCCCTGCGATGTCCCCAAATGCGGGATACTCGACTGCATAATTTCTGGTAGTGGGGGACTGCGTTCGCGCTTTCCCCTGATCTTTGGTTTCAAAAAATAGAACAAAAAAAAATGACTTGTCGGCCTGCTGGTTGCTGTTGCTGCTCCAGGCCTGGCTGTCCTGCACTATGGAGCCCTGGCCTACAGATGGCATGCCTCATGCAAAGCCCTCTGCCGAAAGGGATGCTGGGAGATCACTGTCTCCCCACTCTGGAGGCTGGCCCAGGGAGGTGGCAGAAGGCCCCGTCTTGTCGGAAGGCCGGCCAGGCCCTGCAGCCTTTCCCAGGGCTGCAGGCCTGTCGCCCCTTCAGCCTCACCCTGGCCTTTGCGGGCTGCTAGCCTTGCCAAGCCCCCTCGGCCTGGGCCCGGCGAGGGCTCTGCCCGGCGAGGGGTCTGACCGCGTTTGGGAGCGTTCGGGAAGGCGTGAGGGGCTTGGGGCGCGATACCCTGCTCCCAAAGGCCTTAGGCCTGGTTTGCTCTATGCCCACATGAATTTCTGCTTCTCTTTCCACCAGCAGGCACCCCGGACGACACTGACTATGCCAGAGAAGGAACGACTGCAAGCATGCGCAACAACACAGGGCCCTGCTGGCCTCTGACCCTGGGCGAAAGGGGCGACCGGAGGAGGAGGAGGAGGAGGAGGAGGAGGAGGAGGAGGAGGAGGAGGAGGAGGAGCAGAAGAAGAGCAGCAGAAAAAGAAAGGGGGATAGAAAAAAAAAAACAAAAGCCAAGCCGTACGGAGGAGGAGGAGGAGGAGGAGGAGGAGAAGAAGGAGCTGCAGCAGAAAAAGAAAGGGTCGAAAAAAATACAAATGCCAAGCAACAAAAGGCCTTCCCCCTCCCTTTTTGGGCCTGTACGATGGGTGGGCGGCCGGCTGCCATCACCAGATGCAAATCTCGCTGGAAACGGAGCATTGTGGGAAAGCCGTTCCGCACGATGCCACCCTGTGTCTCCAGTGCCACACAAGAGGGGCCAGCCGTGCTGTTCCTGAACCAACTCATACTTACCTGGCAGGGGAGACACCATGATCACTAAGGTGGTTCTCCCAGGGTGAGGCTCATCCATTGCACACCGGATGTGCTGACCCCTGCGATGTCCCCAAATGCGGGATACTCGACTGCATAATTTCTGGTAGTGGGGGACTGCGTTCGCGCTTTCCCCTGATCTTTGGTTTCAAAAAATAGAACAAAAAAAAATGACTTGTCGGCCTGCTGGTTGCTGTTGCTGCTCCAGGCCTGGCTGTCCTGCACTATGGAGCCCTGGCCTACAGATGGCATGCCTCATGCAAAGCCCTCTGCCGAAAGGGATGCTGGGAGATCACTGTCTCCCCACTCTGGAGGCTGGCCCAGGGAGGTGGCAGAAGGCCCCGTCTTGTCGGAAGGCCGGCCAGGCCCTGCAGCCTTTCCCAGGGCTGCAGGCCTGTCGCCCCTTCAGCCTCACCCTGGCCTTTGCGGGCTGCTAGCCTTGCCAAGCCCCCTCGGCCTGGGCCCGGCGAGGGCTCTGCCCGGCGAGGGGTCTGACCGCGTTTGGGAGCGTTCGGGAAGGCGTGAGGGGCTTGGGGCGCGATACCCTGCTCCCAAAGGCCTTAGGCCTGGTTTGCTCTATGCCCACATGAATTGATTTCTGTTGCGAAGTGACTTGCAGGCTTAACTTAGGTCATATATTAGGTTTATTCAAGACACTTCAGTTACAGTTACATGGAAGTAAATACAGGAGTATGGAGTATAATCAGCACTGGCCCCATCACCCAGGCAGGGGAGCTCTAACTGCCTGACTCAGTACGGAACCCTCAGATCAGCATTCCATCATTCACCCAACAACATTCCATATGACATCACACACTCACATATGGCAGATCAACACAGACAGTCACTATATAACACATCTCCCTCCTTTTCCAAAGCCACACACACACAGGAAGTCACAACGTAACACATCTCCTTCCTTTACCAGACCACACATGTACAAATCAGACACAACAAGATATTTCTCTAAACCCGTCTCAAACACGCATCTAATACCAAACCGGAACAGACACATTCACGGCGACACAACACCACTCACCCATTCACAAATCAAATATACTCAGCCTGTTGGGTGTGACCTACTTAGCCAATACATTCAAATACTGCAGAAGAAGCTGAGACACTGGCCAGGCATCCCAAACCCATCTGCGTACCCGGTGAATGACCACAGTCAACCCAATGCAGAATTGATAGAAACTGACATGCCACACCCCACTAATTTGGATGAAACACAGGCTTTGACACAACTACACATAAGAAAATATCACTACAGAGGGGCTACCTCCTTTAAACAATTGCAGGAACAATATGACATGGTACTCATCCACTGAGGTACCTGTCCTACTCTACACGGGCTGAGGCGCTACCTCACGCACATCACTATGTTCCACTAACCTGAGGCGCTATCACCCTCATATACACTTGTCCCATTCACGTCAGTGGCGCTTTTCTTGCTAACACTAATAGAGACACCTACCGGAGGCGCTACCTCCCTCATATGCACTCATATCCATGCACATCAGAGGCGCTACCTCTCTCTAATACCGAACTTCGCATAAACCTGGAGGCGCTACCTCCCTAACATACCCTAAGGACACTAACCTCAGAGGCACTACCTCTCAGAGGAATCTTATTGTCACTCTTACTCGAGGCGCTACCTCCCGAACATACCCTAGTGACACTCACCTCAGAGGCGCTACCTCTCAAAGGAAACTTATTGTCACTCTTACTAGAGGCGCTACCTCTCTAAAATACCGTTGAGCCACACTTATCAGAGGCGCTACCCCCATCAAACGTGACCCACATAACAGAGGCGCTACCTCTAAATAACATCAAAGTGTCATTCACCAACAGAGGCGCTACCCCTTACTGATACTGATGACGACACATACACATCTCTCCTTCCTTACAAAATGTCATTCACGTCAGAAGCGCTACTTCTTCAGTTACTGCCTGATACATACCATCTACATGCCCATTATTGTGCATCTATCTTACTTCCAACTTTAACTGAATCATGTAAAGACATTTTACAATTCAGCATCTTATCTGTGGTCATTAAGTTAACCTACATTTTTATCCTATAAGTCCATGGTCAAGTTTGACCCTAAGTAAAATGACAACTGAACTTCTGAAAATCCTCAAAAAGATTATACTAGCTCACTCTTCCACATGCAACTCCATTAGATACATGCACCATAACATTACTAAAAGTCCATTAACTGTCCAATCCCATCCTCGTCGCCATTGTTGGGAAGTGACTTCCACGCTTTCTTAGTTACTTCTTAGGTTTATTACAGGACTTAAAGACACAGTTACATGGAAGTAAATACAGGAGTATGGAGTATAATCAGCACTGGCCCCATCACCCAGGCAGGGGAGCTCTAACTGCCTGACTCAGTACGGAACCCTCAGATCAGCATTCCATCATTCACCCAACAACATTCCATATGACATCACACACTCACATATGGCAGATCAACACAGACAGTCACTATATAACACATCTCCCTCCTTTTCCAAAGCCACACACACACAGGAAGTCACAACGTAACAATTTCTGCTTCTCTTTCCACCAGCAGGCACCCCGGACGACACTGACTATGCCAGAGAAGGAACGACTGCAAGCATGCGCAACAACACAGGGCCCTGCTGGCCTCTGACCCTGGGCGAAAGGGGCGACCGGAGGAGGAGGAGGAGGAGGAGGAGGAGGAGGAGGAGCAGAAGAAGAGCAGCAGAAAAAGAAAGGGGGATAGAAAAAAAAAAACAAAAGCCAAGCCGTACGGAGGAGGAGGAGGAGGAGGAGAAGAAGGAGCTGCAGCAGAAAAAGAAAGGGTCGAAAAAAATACAAATGCCAAGCAACAAAAGGCCTTCCCCCTCCCTTTTTGGGCCTGTACGATGGGTGGGCGGCCGGCTGCCATCACCAGATGCAAATCTCGCTGGAAACTGAGCATTGTGGGAAAGCCGTTCCGCACGATGCCACCCTGTGTCTCCAGTGCCACACAAGAGGGGCCAGCCGTGCTGTTCCTGAACCAACTCATACTTACCTGGCAGGGGAGACACCATGATCACTAAGGTGGTTCTCCCAGGGTGAGGCTCATCCATTGCACACCGGATGTGCTGACCCCTGCGATGTCCCCAAATGCGGGATACTCGACTGCATAATTTCTGGTAGTGGGGGACTGCGTTCGCGCTTTCCCCTGATCTTTGGTTTCAAAAAATAGAACAAAAAAAAATGACTTGTCGGCCTGCTGGTTGCTGTTGCTGCTCCAGGCCTGGCTGTCCTGCACTATGGAGCCCTGGCCTACAGATGGCATGCCTCATGCAAAGCCCTCTGCCGAAAGGGATGCTGGGAGATCACTGTCTCCCCACTCTGGAGGCTGGCCCAGGGAGGTGGCAGAAGGCCCCGTCTTGTCGGAAGGCCGGCCAGGCCCTGCAGCCTTTCCCAGGGCTGCAGGCCTGTCGCCCCTTCAGCCTCACCCTGGCCTTTGCGGGCTGCTAGCCTTGCCAAGCCCCCTCGGCCTGGGCCCGGCGAGGGCTCTGCCCGGCGAGGGGTCTGACCGCGTTTGGGAGCGTTCGGGAAGGCGTGAGGGGCTTGGGGCGCGATACCCTGCTCCCAAAGGCCTTAGGCCTGGTTTGCTCTATGCCCACATGAATTGATTTCTGCTTCTCTTTCCACCAGCAGGCACCCCGGACGACACTGACTATGCCAGAGAAGGAACGACTGCAAGCATGCGCAACAACACAGGGCCCTGCTGGCCTCTGACCCTGGGCGAAAGGGGCGACCGGAGGAGGAGGAGGAGGAGGAGGAGGAGGAGGAGGAGGAGGAGCAGAAGAAGAGCAGCAGAAAAAGAAAGGGGGATAGAAAAAAAAAAACAAAAGCCAAGCCGTACGGAGGAGGAGGAGGAGGAGGAGAAGAAGGAGCTGCAGCAGAAAAAGAAAGGGTCGAAAAAAATACAAATGCCAAGCAACAAAAGGCCTTCCCCCTCCCTTTTTGGGCCTGTACGATGGGTGGGCGGCCGGCTGCCATCACCAGATGCAAATCTCGCTGGAAACGGAGCATTGTGGGAAAGCCGTTCCGCACGATGCCACCCTGTGTCTCCAGTGCCACACAAGAGGGGCCAGCCGTGCTGTTCCTGAACCAACTCATACTTACCTGGCAGGGGAGACACCATGATCACTAAGGTGGTTCTCCCAGGGTGAGGCTCATCCATTGCACACCGGATGTGCTGACCCCTGCGATGTCCCCAAATGCGGGATACTCGACTGCATAATTTCTGGTAGTGGGGGACTGCGTTCGCGCTTTCCCCTGATCTTTGGTTTCAAAAAATAGAACAAAAAAAAATGACTTGTCGGCCTGCTGGTTGCTGTTGCTGCTCCAGGCCTGGCTGTCCTGCACTATGGAGCCCTGGCCTACAGATGGCATGCCTCATGCAAAGCCCTCTGCCGAAAGGGATGCTGGGAGATCACTGTCTCCCCACTCTGGAGGCTGGCCCAGGGAGGTGGCAGAAGGCCCCGTCTTGTCGGAAGGCCGGCCAGGCCCTGCAGCCTTTCCCAGGGCTGCAGGCCTGTCGCCCCTTCAGCCTCACCCTGGCCTTTGCGGGCTGCTAGCCTTGCCAAGCCCCCTCGGCCTGGGCCCGGCGAGGGCTCTGCCCGGCGAGGGGTCTGACCGCGTTTGGGAGCGTTCGGGAAGGCGTGAGGGGCTTGGGGCGCGATACCCTGCTCCCAAAGGCCTTAGGCCTGGTTTGCTCTATGCCCACATGAATTGATTTCTGCTTCTCTTTCCACCAGCAGGCACCCCGGACGACACTGACTATGCCAGAGAAGGAACGACTGCAAGCATGCGCAACAACACAGGGCCCTGCTGGCCTCTGACCCTGGGCGAAAGGGGCGACCGGAGGAGGAGGAGGAGGAGGAGGAGGAGGAGGAGGAGGAGGAGGAGGAGGAGGAGGAGGAGCAGAAGAAGAGCAGCAGAAAAAGAAAGGGGGATAGAAAAAAAAAAACAAAAGCCAAGCCGTACGGAGGAGGAGGAGGAGGAGGAGAAGAAGGAGCTGCAGCAGAAAAAGAAAGGGTCGAAAAAAATACAAATGCCAAGCAACAAAAGGCCTTCCCCCTCCCTTTTTGGGCCTGTACGATGGGTGGGCGGCCGGCTGCCATCACCAGATGCAAATCTCGCTGGAAACTGAGCATTGTGGGAAAGCCGTTCCGCACGATGCCACCCTGTGTCTCCAGTGCCACACAAGAGGGGCCAGCCGTGCTGTTCCTGAACCAACTCATACTTACCTGGCAGGGGAGACACCATGATCACTAAGGTGGTTCTCCCAGGGTGAGGCTCATCCATTGCACACCGGATGTGCTGACCCCTGCGATGTCCCCAAATGCGGGATACTCGACTGCATAATTTCTGGTAGTGGGGGACTGCGTTCGCGCTTTCCCCTGATCTTTGGTTTCAAAAAATAGAACAAAAAAAAATGACTTGTCGGCCTGCTGGTTGCTGTTGCTGCTCCAGGCCTGGCTGTCCTGCACTATGGAGCCCTGGCCTACAGATGGCATGCCTCATGCAAAGCCCTCTGCCGAAAGGGATGCTGGGAGATCACTGTCTCCCCACTCTGGAGGCTGGCCCAGGGAGGTGGCAGAAGGCCCCGTCTTGTCGGAAGGCCGGCCAGGCCCTGCAGCCTTTCCCAGGGCTGCAGGCCTGTCGCCCCTTCAGCCTCACCCTGGCCTTTGCGGGCTGCTAGCCTTGCCAAGCCCCCTCGGCCTGGGCCCGGCGAGGGCTCTGCCCGGCGAGGGGTCTGACCGCGTTTGGGAGCGTTCGGGAAGGCGTGAGGGGCTTGGGGCGCGATACCCTGCTCCCAAAGGCCTTAGGCCTGGTTTGCTCTATGCCCACATGAATTGATTTCTGCTTCTCTTTCCACCAGCAGGCACCCCGGACGACACTGACTATGCCAGAGAAGGAACGACTGCAAGCATGCGCAACAACACAGGGCCCTGCTGGCCTCTGACCCTGGGCGAAAGGGGCGACCGGAGGAGGAGGAGCAGGAGGAGGAGGAGGAGGAGGAGCAGAAGAAGAGCAGCAGAAAAAGAAAGGGGGATAGAAAAAAAAAAACAAAAGCCAAGCCGTACGGAGGAGGAGGAGGAGGAGGAGGAGAAGAAGGAGCTGCAGCAGAAAAAGAAAGGGTCGAAAAAAATACAAATGCCAAGCAACAAAAGGCCTTCCCCCTCCCTTTTTGGGCCTGTACGATGGGTGGGCGGCCGGCTGCCATCACCAGATGCAAATCTCGCTGGAAACGGAGCATTGTGGGAAAGCCGTTCCGCACGATGCCACCCTGTGTCTCCAGTGCCACACAAGAGGGGCCAGCCGTGCTGTTCCTGAACCAACTCATACTTACCTGGCAGGGGAGACACCATGATCACTAAGGTGGTTCTCCCAGGGTGAGGCTCATCCATTGCACACCGGATGTGCTGACCCCTGCGATGTCCCCAAATGCGGGATACTCGACTGCATAATTTCTGGTAGTGGGGGACTGCGTTCGCGCTTTCCCCTGATCTTTGGTTTCAAAAAATAGAACAAAAAAAAATGACTTGTCGGCCTGCTGGTTGCTGTTGCTGCTCCAGGCCTGGCTGTCCTGCACTATGGAGCCCTGGCCTACAGATGGCATGCCTCATGCAAAGCCCTCTGCCGAAAGGGATGCTGGGAGATCACTGTCTCCCCACTCTGGAGGCTGGCCCAGGGAGGTGGCAGAAGGCCCCGTCTTGTCGGAAGGCCGGCCAGGCCCTGCAGCCTTTCCCAGGGCTGCAGGCCTGTCGCCCCTTCAGCCTCACCCTGGCCTTTGCGGGCTGCTAGCCTTGCCAAGCCCCCTCGGCCTGGGCCCGGCGAGGGCTCTGCCCGGCGAGGGGTCTGACCGCGTTTGGGAGCGTTCGGGAAGGCGTGAGGGGCTTGGGGCGCGATACCCTGCTCCCAAAGGCCTTAGGCCTGGTTTGCTCTATGCCCACATGAATTGATTTCTGCTTCTCTTTCCACCAGCAGGCACCCCGGACGACACTGACTATGCCAGAGAAGGAACGACTGCAAGCATGCGCAACAACACAGGGCCCTGCTGGCCTCTGACCCTGGGCGAAAGGGGCGACCGGAGGAGGAGGAGGAGGAGGAGGAGGAGGAGGAGGAGCAGAAGAAGAGCAGCAGAAAAAGAAAGGGGGATAGAAAAAAAAAAACAAAAGCCAAGCCGTACGGAGGAGGAGGAGGAGGAGGAGGAGAAGAAGGAGCTGCAGCAGAAAAAGAAAGGGTCGAAAAAAATACAAATGCCAAGCAACAAAAGGCCTTCCCCCTCCCTTTTTGGGCCTGTACGATGGGTGGGCGGCCGGCTGCCATCACCAGATGCAAATCTCGCTGGAAACGGAGCATTGTGGGAAAGCCGTTCCGCACGATGCCACCCTGTGTCTCCAGTGCCACACAAGAGGGGCCAGCCGTGCTGTTCCTGAACCAACTCATACTTACCTGGCAGGGGAGACACCATGATCACTAAGGTGGTTCTCCCAGGGTGAGGCTCATCCATTGCACACCGGATGTGCTGACCCCTGCGATGTCCCCAAATGCGGGATACTCGACTGCATAATTTCTGGTAGTGGGGGACTGCGTTCGCGCTTTCCCCTGATCTTTGGTTTCAAAAAATAGAACAAAAAAAAATGACTTGTCGGCCTGCTGGTTGCTGTTGCTGCTCCAGGCCTGGCTGTCCTGCACTATGGAGCCCTGGCCTACAGATGGCATGCCTCATGCAAAGCCCTCTGCCGAAAGGGATGCTGGGAGATCACTGTCTCCCCACTCTGGAGGCTGGCCCAGGGAGGTGGCAGAAGGCCCCGTCTTGTCGGAAGGCCGGCCAGGCCCTGCAGCCTTTCCCAGGGCTGCAGGCCTGTCGCCCCTTCAGCCTCACCCTGGCCTTTGCGGGCTGCTAGCCTTGCCAAGCCCCCTCGGCCTGGGCCCGGCGAGGGCTCTGCCCGGCGAGGGGTCTGACCGCGTTTGGGAGCGTTCGGGAAGGCGTGAGGGGCTTGGGGCGCGATACCCTGCTCCCAAAGGCCTTAGGCCTGGTTTGCTCTATGCCCACATGAATTGATTTCTGCTTCTCTTTCCACCAGCAGGCACCCCGGACAACACTGACTATGCCAGAGAAGGAACGACTGCAAGCATGCGCAACAACACAGGGCCCTGCTGGCCTCTGACCCTGGGCGAAAGGGGGGACCGGAGGAGGAGGAGGAGGAGGAGCAGAAGAAGAGCAGCAGAAAAAGAAAGGGGGATAGAAAAAAAAAAAACAAAAGCCAAGCCGTACGGAGGAGGAGGAGGAGGAGGAGAAGAAGGAGCTGCAGCAGAAAAAGAAAGGGTCGAAAAAAATACAAATGCCAAGCAACAAAAGGCCTTCCCCCTCCCTTTTTGGGCCTGTACGATGGGTGGGCGGCCGGCTGCCATCACCAGATGCAAATCTCGCTGGAAACGGAGCATTGTGGGAAAGCCGTTCCGCACGATGCCACCCTGTGTCTCCAGTGCCACACAAGAGGGGCCAGCCGTGCTGTTCCTGAACCAACTCATACTTACCTGGCAGGGGAGACACCATGATAACAAATGCCAGGGAGATGGAAAAGTTCATTGCAGATTTTGGCCTTCAGGGGGTGGTGCCTGCATTGTGGAACCCAAGGACAATCCACAACCTGATCCGGTCCCAAGACACCACAGATCCCATTGAGGACCTGCCAGCGGCCACAGTTACCCAGGTGTGGGAAAATGTGGCATCAAACAAACTCCTGAATATTCACAAGGACATTGCCTGGCTGACGGTGAGGGGGGCACTATCTGTGCGAGCATTCATGAACAGACGGGGCCTCTGCCCACACAGGAGCTGCCCAAGGGGGTGCCCGGCAGAGGAAACAGCGTACCACCTCTTCTGGGCATGCCCCTTTGCAAGGAAACTGCGCAGGGCCCTGAACACTGAGTTGAGTGCTCACATCCCACCCCAAGACATTATACACCAGTCTGTGCTGTATGGACTCTTTGCACAGACCCACACACTAGAGGCAATACAGAACGGCTGGAGGATCCTCTGCTGCATGAAGGACATTCTCCTCTACGCAAGGAAACGCCTGGTCCTCAATGATGAGCTGCTGACAACCGAAGCCTGTCGCAGGATGGTCCACGGCCTGCTAAGAGACTACGAAATCAAGGACAGCCTGGAAGATGGGGGCCCTGAGTAAAACCCCCAGCCCAGGCAATCATCCAAAAATAAAATAAAGAAAAAGAGAACTCTTTGCCTACTCAGGCAAAATACGAACACTTTGTAAACCACAGACTCTGAACAGAAAATATATATGTACCCACCCAAATGCCCAAAGTAAAATTGAAACCACCCCTTCTGCTTTGAGGGGGGAATGTAATTGCCACAAAAGTCTTCTTATTGAATTGAATTTATTACCCTTGTATCATCTTTAAGCACTTAATAAAGATATTTTTACAAAAAAAAAAAAAAGGTGGTTCTCCCAGGGTGAGGCTCATCCATTGCACACCGGATGTGCTGACCCCTGCGATGTCCCCAAATGCGGGATACTCGACTGCATAATTTCTGGTAGTGGGGGACTGCGTTCGCGCTTTCCCCTGATCTTTGGTTTCAAAAAATAGAACAAAAAAAAATGACTTGTCGGCCTGCTGGTTGCTGTTGCTGCTCCAGGCCTGGCTGTCCTGCACTATGGAGCCCTGGCCTACAGATGGCATGCCTCATGCAAAGCCCTCTGCCGAAAGGGATGCTGGGAGATCACTGTCTCCCCACTCTGGAGGCTGGCCCAGGGAGGTGGCAGAAGGCCCCGTCTTGTCGGAAGGCCGGCCAGGCCCTGCAGCCTTTCCCAGGGCTGCAGGCCTGTCGCCCCTTCAGCCTCACCCTGGCCTTTGCGGGCTGCTAGCCTTGCCAAGCCCCCTCGGCCTGGGCCCGGCGAGGGGTCTGACCGCGTTTGGGAGCGTTCGGGAAGGCGTGAGGGGCTTGGGGCGCGATACCCTGCTCCCAAAGGCCTTAGGCCTGGTTTGCTCTATGCCCACATGAATTGATTTCTGCTTCTCTTTCCACCAGCAGGCACCCCGGACGACACTGACTATGCCAGAGAAGGAACGACTGCAAGCATGCGCAACAACACAGGGCCCTGCTGGCCTCTGACCCTGGGCGAAAGGGGCGACCGGAGGAGGAGGAGGAGGAGGAGGAGGAGGAGGAGGAGCAGAAGAAGAGCAGCAGAAAAAGAAAGGGGGATAGAAAAAAAAAAACAAAAGCCAAGCCGTACGGAGGAGGAGGAGGAGGAGGAGGAGAAGAAGGAGCTGCAGCAGAAAAAGAAAGGGTCGAAAAAAATACAAATGCCAAGCAACAAAAGGCCTTCCCCCTCCCTTTTTGGGCCTGTACGATGGGTGGGCGGCCGGCTGCCATCACCAGATGCAAATCTCGCTGGAAACGGAGCATTGTGGGAAAGCCGTTCCGCACGATGCCACCCTGTGTCTCCAGTGCCACACAAGAGGGGCCAGCCGTGCTGTTCCTGAACCAACTCATACTTACCTGGCAGGGGAGACACCATGATCACTAAGGTGTGTTGGGCCCCCTCGTGGGGCTGCTTCAAGTATGCCCAATAACCACACAGGAGCCATTGTGCACTCCAACCTTCGCTTTATTCCTCCATAGCCTTACTGGCTTCCCTCTTCCCTTGCCCCTCCCTTTCCTCCCGCTTCCCGCTCCCTCCCATAGTCCTGGGCTCCCCTCTTAAAGGGGCTCTGTCCCTTTTCCCACTTACAACACCTCCCCCTTGCTTAACATGAGACTTCCGTGGTCACATTTGCTCGATAAGACGTTGGGGTCTCTTTGTGGCTCGGTGGGGCCTGCCTGGTTGCTCGTGGGTCTCTTCCACGCTCTCTCGTTGCGGTGCTTCATAAGTCTTTGCTCTCTCCTTTTCCTTCCTCTCAATTGCTTCTCCTTTCATTGGTTCCTGCTCTTCAAAGTATAGCTCGCGGAGGAGGGAGTCCTTTGGCGTCATTTTGCCATAGTCCTCTGTCATAGTTGTCACCTGCTCTCTGTCCCTTGTCGCTAGGATGGGGTCTGTGCGGTTCGTCTGTCCTCTGGCTTTGTTTTCTTCTCCCGCATTTTGCTCGGGCACGTGGTCCTTCTTGTGGGTTACTCCGAATGACCTATAGTGAATGCTGATGAGTGCATGCTGTAGTGCTGTCCGGTGGCTAAGACGGCTGTGCCCTATGGCAGGACTCGGTATCATGCGGATGGCGTCAGACACTCTGCGGCCTCCTTGGGTTGGGTCGCGTCGTGACTGACCTTTTGGCTGTATTGTCTGTGCGGTCCTCCATTGGCCGGCATGGTCCTGGGGTTTGTCTAGGGGTTGTTCTTCCGCCCCTGTCTGGTACAGTTGCCTTGTACCAACGTTTCCTGTGGCTTCCGCATTCCCCCCCCCCGTACGATATCTCGAAGGGTACTGGGTGGTTGCGATATTCATAGTTCTCTCGCAGAACGGGTGGTGTTCGTGTGCCAAGTGCAGGTCCGTCTCCCTTTTGGTGGGCTATCTCCGTGTAGAGGGGGTGTGCATGTCTGTGACGTCTCGGTGGGCTGGTGTTCGTGGCCTTGATGTCTTTTCTGATCTCTAACCGTGCCATCGGTGGACTAGGGTATCTTGTCTGGGCTGATGGTGTGGGTTGGTTTGCAGAGCTTGTGGGTGGTCCTGTTCTGCACATTCCCTGAAGGTGACCTTCCTGGCCACAGCGCCAGCATGTTCGTCCAACGGCTGGGTATGGTTCTCTGTGTGTGAGTTTCCACCCTCGCTCGAGGAACTGCTCTTTGTTCGAGCTTTGTTGCCGGTGTCTTCCAGGTTTCCTCTTTCTCCAGGGTCGAGTGGGCTTAGACTGTTGTGGTTGCCCTTCTGTGAGGGCTGCGATGATGTTGCTTTCAACGTTTCTTTCAATGGCGGCTGCCTGTGCTTCAATTCTCTCGTATGTCTTCGCCAGATTCAGTGTTTTCGCCAGGGACAGGGGCTTTTGGAGAAGGTGTTTTCTGAGCGTTGACGAGGTGCACCCTTCTATGATCCGCAGTCTTATAGCATCTTCATCGTTGAAGTTGGCGAAGTCGCAGTTTATTATTTTCTGCTGGAGACGTAAGACGAATTCTCCAATGGATTCGTGCGGACGCTGCCTGTGTTGGTTGAATTCAAGGCGTTCGTAGTCTTTGTTGGATCCTACTATCAGCTTGTCGTTGACTGCCTCGAGGAGACGTTGGTATGTTGTTTTGTCTGTAGCTGGGATTGTCTTGATGATGTCCTTTACCTCTTTTCCTACCAAGTTCCTAAATATGCTGAGTTTGTTTGGTGGGTCTTTGTTCCCTATTGCTCCTAGGAAGTCTTCAAACTCTTCGATCCATTCTTCCCACCTTGTTCCTTGGTCGTGGCGCGGGTGCAAGGCGAATGGGTCGGGTCTTCTCATGGCGGCAGCATGTGATGTGAGGCCCAGGCTTGCCAGTGTTTGCACCTCTGCGTCGGCGTCTGCTTGTGTGTGGTCGGTCATGGTGTGGGCGCGTTGTGGTGCTCCACGGGGCGGTAGGTCCTTGGTTGTCACTCCTGGCTTTCGCTCCTGGCTTTCTGGATGGTCATGGGCAGTTGGTTGGCCTGTGGCGTGGTTACTCGTATTCTCGTGTTGAGCGGCGGCAGTTCAGGTGCAGCTTTACTCTTGTGGGCTGTTGGTAGTATCCAAATGGGTTTCCTTGGTCCTTTGTAGTCTGCAGGGGTGTGAGAGGCGTGATGGCTCTCCACCTTGTGGTTGACCTTGTGGTGGTGATGCACAAATTGTGTTGGTATTGTCCTTCTGTGGCCCTGTCACGTTTCTGCACCGGTGGCAGGGTCTTGTGACTTGGGCTGGGAGGCCTCCTGGCTTGCAGTGTGGTGGCAGGTGGCTCAAGTTTATACGCAGCCTCAACTCTGGTGGGGTTGTTGGCCGTGTTCGATGTGAGGTGGCACCCTATCCAGTTGATCCGCGTAGTGGGGCTGCTGTGATGTGGTTGGCAACACGTGTGGCCTGCGTGGCGTGGTCTGCGCACGTGTGCTGCTGTCCCTTCTTTCCTTCATGAGGCCCATTAGTGGGTCCGTGGGCTGGCGTCCCGGGGCCAGCAGGGTGTCCTGTGACACTGTTGGGCCCGTTTCCTTGCTTCGTTTGGGACCTCTTTCTTTTCCTCGTATCCCAAGTCTGTTCCTTCGCTATCTTATTATACATGTGTATTTTTTTTTTTTTTTTTTTTTTTGGCGCTCACGCGAGCGTTTCCCTTTCTGTTTGACTGTCACTTTGTGGGAGACACGGGGATCTCGGGGATTCCCTTTTCCCTTTTTTTTTTTTGAATGTCACGTCCTTTGTGGGAGACACGGGGTTTCCCTTTCCCTTTTTTTTCGGATGTCACTGTGTGGGAGACACGGGGATTCCCTGGTTTGTGGCCGTTCCCTTCCCGACCCCCGACAGAACACCTTACTTGGTGGGGTGTGGCCGCCGCGGTCCGTTGTCTTCCTTTCTTCCTGCTGCCGATGGCGGGATGAAGAGGTGGATCAGCTGGGCCTGCTGCGCTGACGCGGGTGCTGCAGACGCGGTCTTCTCCCTTCTTGTCCGGCGGCTCCGCAGCCGCTGGTCCTTCCCTCCAGAGGCGCACGGGCCTCTTGGTGGATGCCAGGCACACGGGCCCGCGAGGTCGTTCCTCCTGGTCTGCTGCCGTCGGTTCCTCCACTGGGCTCACGGCCCTCCTACGTTGCTGGGCGCACGGGCCCCCCTCCGCTGCAGGCGCACAGGCCCTCGGGCACACGGGCCCCCGAATGCGGCTGGGCACACGGGCCCCCAATCACCGCTGGGCGCACGGGCCCTCAATCACTGCAGGCACACGGGCCCCCGGATGCTGCTGGGCACACGGGCCCTCCGGCAGGCACACAGGCCACTGCACTATTGTAGGGCGCACAGGCCCGCTAAAGCTGTTGGGCACACGGGCCCGATGACACTGGGCGCGCAGGCCCGCTGTAGGGCGCACGGGCCCACCTCCCACTGCCGGGCACACGGGCCCACCACGAGGGCACACCGGCCCATTTACTCTGGGCGCACAGGCCCGCTGCAGAGCTCACAGGCCCACCTCCTCTTGCCGGGCGCTCTGGCCCACCGTTGTTCCGAGCTCACATGCTCACTGCAGGGCTCACGGGCCCCTCACTGCTGCTGGGCACACGGGCCCACTGCTGCTGGGCACACGGGCCCATCACTGCTGCTGGGCACACGGGCCCACTGCTGCTGGGCACACGGGCCCATCACTGCTGCTGGGCACACGGGCCCCTCGCTCCTTGTTCCCAGGGACTTCTCTCGTCCATTTTCTTCACGGCGTGGGACGTTTCCCTTCGTCGCCAGTTGTTGGGCCCCCTCGTGGGGCTGCTTCAAGTATGCCCAATAACCACACAGGAGCCATTGTGCACTCCAACCTTCGCTTTATTCCTCCATAGCCTTACTGGCTTCCCTCTTCCCTTGCCCCTCCCTTTCCTCCCGCTTCCCGCTCCCTCCCATAGTCCTGGGCTCCCCTCTTAAAGGGGCTCTGTCCCTTTTCCCACTTACAACAAGGTGGTTCTCCCAGGGTGAGGCTCATCCATTGCACACCGGATGTGCTGACCCCTGCGATGTCCCCAAATGCGGGATACTCGACTGCATAATTTCTGGTAGTGGGGGACTGCGTTCGCGCTTTCCCCTGATCTTTGGTTTCAAAAAATAGAACAAAAAAAAATGACTTGTCGGCCTGCTGGTTGCTGTTGCTGCTCCAGGCCTGGCTGTCCTGCACTATGGAGCCCTGGCCTACAGATGGCATGCCTCATGCAAAGCCCTCTGCCGAAAGGGATGCTGGGAGATCACTGTCTCCCCACTCTGGAGGCTGGCCCAGGGAGGTGGCAGAAGGCCCCGTCTTGTCGGAAGGCCGGCCAGGCCCTGCAGCCTTTCCCAGGGCTGCAGGCCTGTCGCCCCTTCAGCCTCACCCTGGCCTTTGCGGGCTGCTAGCCTTGCCAAGCCCCCTCGGCCTGGGCCCGGCGAGGGCTCTGCCCGGCGAGGGGTCTGACCGCGTTTGGGAGCGTTCGGGAAGGCGTGAGGGGCTTGGGGCGCGATACCCTGCTCCCAAAGGCCTTAGGCCTGGTTTGCTCTATGCCCACATGAATTGATTTCTGCTTCTCTTTCCACCAGCAGGCACCCCGGACGACACTGACTATGCCAGAGAAGGAACGACTGCAAGCATGCGCAACAACACAGGGCCCTGCTGGCCTCTGACCCTGGGCGAAAGGGGGGACCGGAGGAGGAGGAGGAGGAGGAGCAGAAGAAGAGCAGCAGAAAAAGAAAGGGGGATAGAAAAAAAAAAACAAAAGCCAAGCCGTACGGAGGAGGAGGAGGAGGAGGAGAAGAAGGAGCTGCAGCAGAAAAAGAAAGGGTCGAAAAAAATACAAATGCCAAGCAACAAAAGGCCTTCCCCCTCCCTTTTTGGGCCTGTACGATGGGTGGGCGGCCGGCTGCCATCACCAGATGCAAATCTCGCTGGAAACGGAGCATTGTGGGAAAGCCGTTCCGCACGATGCCACCCTGTGTCTCCAGTGCCACACAAGAGGGGCCAGCCGTGCTGTTCCTGAACCAACTCATACTTACCTGGCAGGGGAGACACCATGATCACTAAGGTGGTTCTCCCAGGGTGAGGCTCATCCATTGCACACCGGATGTGCTGACCCCTGCGATGTCCCCAAATGCGGGATACTCGACTGCATAATTTCTGGTAGTGGGGGACTGCGTTCGCGCTTTCCCCTGATCTTTGGTTTCAAAAAATAGAACAAAAAAAAATGACTTGTCGGCCTGCTGGTTGCTGTTGCTGCTCCAGGCCTGGCTGTCCTGCACTATGGAGCCCTGGCCTACAGATGGCATGCCTCATGCAAAGCCCTCTGCCGAAAGGGATGCTGGGAGATCACTGTCTCCCCACTCTGGAGGCTGGCCCAGGGAGGTGGCAGAAGGCCCCGTCTTGTCGGAAGGCCGGCCAGGCCCTGCAGCCTTTCCCAGGGCTGCAGGCCTGTCGCCCCTTCAGCCTCACCCTGGCCTTTGCGGGCTGCTAGCCTTGCCAAGCCCCCTCGGCCTGGGCCCGGCGAGGGCTCTGCCCGGCGAGGGGTCTGACCGCGTTTGGGAGCGTTCGGGAAGGCGTGAGGGGCTTGGGGCGCGATACCCTGCTCCCAAAGGCCTTAGGCCTGGTTTGCTCTATGCCCACATGAATTGATTTCTGCTTCTCTTTCCACCAGCAGGCACCCCGGACGACACTGACTATGCCAGAGAAGGAACGACTGCAAGCATGCGCAACAACACAGGGCCCTGCTGGCCTCTGACCCTGGGCGAAAGGGGCGACCGGAGGAGGAGGAGGAGGAGGAGGAGGAGGAGCAGAAGAAGAGCAGCAGAAAAAGAAAGGGGGATAGAAAAAAAAAAAACAAAAGCCAAGCCGTACGGAGGAGGAGGAGGAGGAGGAGGAGAAGAAGGAGCTGCAGCAGAAAAAGAAAGGGTCGAAAAAAATACAAATGCCAAGCAACAAAAGGCCTTCCCCCTCCCTTTTTGGGCCTGTACGATGGGTGGGCGGCCGGCTGCCATCACCAGATGCAAATCTCGCTGGAAACGGAGCATTGTGGGAAAGCCGTTCCGCACGATGCCACCCTGTGTCTCCAGTGCCACACAAGAGGGGCCAGCCGTGCTGTTCCTGAACCAACTCATACTTACCTGGCAGGGGAGACACCATGATCACTAAGGTGGTTCTCCCAGGGTGAGGCTCATCCATTGCACACCGGATGTGCTGACCCCTGCGATGTCCCCAAATGCGGGATACTCGACTGCATAATTTCTGGTAGTGGGGGACTGCGTTCGCGCTTTCCCCTGATCTTTGGTTTCAAAAAATAGAACAAAAAAAAATGACTTGTCGGCCTGCTGGTTGCTGTTGCTGCTCCAGGCCTGGCTGTCCTGCACTATGGAGCCCTGGCCTACAGATGGCATGCCTCATGCAAAGCCCTCTGCCGAAAGGGATGCTGGGAGATCACTGTCTCCCCACTCTGGAGGCTGGCCCAGGGAGGTGGCAGAAGGCCCCGTCTTGTCGGAAGGCCGGCCAGGCCCTGCAGCCTTTCCCAGGGCTGCAGGCCTGTCGCCCCTTCAGCCTCACCCTGGCCTTTGCGGGCTGCTAGCCTTGCCAAGCCCCCTCGGCCTGGGCCCGGCGAGGGCTCTGCCCGGCGAGGGGTCTGACCGCGTTTGGGAGCGTTCGGGAAGGCGTGAGGGGCTTGGGGCGCGATACCCTGCTCCCAAAGGCCTTAGGCCTGGTTTGCTCTATGCCCACATGAATTGATTTCTGCTTCTCTTTCCACCAGCAGGCACCCCGGACGACACTGACTATGCCAGAGAAGGAACGACTGCAAGCATGCGCAACAACACAGGGCCCTGCTGGCCTCTGACCCTGGGCGAAAGGGGCGACCGGAGGAGGAGGAGGAGGAGGAGGAGGAGGAGGAGGAGGAGCAGAAGAAGAGCAGCAGAAAAAGAAAGGGGGATAGAAAAAAAAAACAAAAGCCAAGCCGTACGGAGGAGGAGGAGGAGGAGGAGAAGAAGGAGCTGCAGCAGAAAAAGAAAGGGTCGAAAAAAATACAAATGCCAAGCAACAAAAGGCCTTCCCCCTCCCTTTTTGGGCCTGTACGATGGGTGGGCGGCCGGCTGCCATCACCAGATGCAAATCTCGCTGGAAACTGAGCATTGTGGGAAAGCCGTTCCGCACGATGCCACCCTGTGTCTCCAGTGCCACACAAGAGGGGCCAGCCGTGCTGTTCCTGAACCAACTCATACTTACCTGGCAGGGGAGACACCATGATCACTAAGGTGGTTCTCCCAGGGTGAGGCTCATCCATTGCACACCGGATGTGCTGACCCCTGCGATGTCCCCAAATGCGGGATACTCGACTGCATAATTTCTGGTAGTGGGGGACTGCGTTCGCGCTTTCCCCTGATCTTTGGTTTCAAAAAATAGAACAAAAAAAAATGACTTGTCGGCCTGCTGGTTGCTGTTGCTGCTCCAGGCCTGGCTGTCCTGCACTATGGAGCCCTGGCCTACAGATGGCATGCCTCATGCAAAGCCCTCTGCCGAAAGGGATGCTGGGAGATCACTGTCTCCCCACTCTGGAGGCTGGCCCAGGGAGGTGGCAGAAGGCCCCGTCTTGTCGGAAGGCCGGCCAGGCCCTGCAGCCTTTCCCAGGGCTGCAGGCCTGTCGCCCCTTCAGCCTCACCCTGGCCTTTGCGGGCTGCTAGCCTTGCCAAGCCCCCTCGGCCTGGGCCCGGCGAGGGGTCTGACCGCGTTTGGGAGCGTTCGGGAAGGCGTGAGGGGCTTGGGGCGCGATACCCTGCTCCCAAAGGCCTTAGGCCTGGTTTGCTCTATGCCCACATGAATTGATTTCTGCTTCTCTTTCCACCAGCAGGCACCCCGGACGACACTGACTATGCCAGAGAAGGAACGACTGCAAGCATGCGCAACAACACAGGGCCCTGCTGGCCTCTGACCCTGGGCGAAAGGGGCGACCGGAGGAGGAGGAGGAGGAGGAGGAGGAGCAGAAGAAGAGCAGCAGAAAAAGAAAGGGGGATAGAAAAAAAAAAACAAAAGCCAAGCCGTACGGAGGAGGAGGAGGAGGAGGAGGAGAAGAAGGAGCTGCAGCAGAAAAAGAAAGGGTCGAAAAAAATACAAATGCCAAGCAACAAAAGGCCTTCCCCCTCCCTTTTTGGGCCTGTACGATGGGTGGGCGGCCGGCTGCCATCACCAGATGCAAATCTCGCTGGAAACGGAGCATTGTGGGAAAGCCGTTCCGCACGATGCCACACTGTGTCTCCAGTGCCACACAAGAGGGGCCAGCCGTGCTGTTCCTGAACCAACTCATACTTACCTGGCAGGGGAGACACCATGATCACTAAGGTGGTTCTCCCAGGGTGAGGCTCATCCATTGCACACCGGATGTGCTGACCCCTGCGATGTCCCCAAATGCGGGATACTCGACTGCATAATTTCTGGTAGTGGGGGACTGCGTTCGCGCTTTCCCCTGATCTTTGGTTTCAAAAAATAGAACAAAAAAAAATGACTTGTCGGCCTGCTGGTTGCTGTTGCTGCTCCAGGCCTGGCTGTCCTGCACTATGGAGCCCTGGCCTACAGATGGCATGCCTCATGCAAAGCCCTCTGCCGAAAGGGATGCTGGGAGATCACTGTCTCCCCACTCTGGAGGCTGGCCCAGGGAGGTGGCAGAAGGCCCCGTCTTGTCGGAAGGCCGGCCAGGCCCTGCAGCCTTTCCCAGGGCTGCAGGCCTGTCGCCCCTTCAGCCTCACCCTGGCCTTTGCGGGCTGCTAGCCTTGCCAAGCCCCCTCGGCCTGGGCCCGGCGAGGGGTCTGACCGCGTTTGGGAGCGTTCGGGAAGGCGTGAGGGGCTTGGGGCGCGATACCCTGCTCCCAAAGGCCTTAGGCCTGGTTTGCTCTATGCCCACATGAATTGATTTCTGCTTCTCTTTCCACCAGCAGGCACCCCGGACGACACTGACTATGCCAGAGAAGGAACGACTGCAAGCATGCGCAACAACACAGGGCCCTGCTGGCCTCTGACCCTGGGCGAAAGGGGCGACCGGAGGAGGAGGAGGAGGAGGAGGAGGAGGAGGAGGAGGAGGAGGAGGAGCAGAAGAAGAGCAGCAGAAAAAGAAAGGGGGATAGAAAAAAAAAAACAAAAGCCAAGCCGTACGGAGGAGGAGGAGGAGGAGGAGAAGAAGGAGCTGCAGCAGAAAAAGAAAGGGTCGAAAAAAATACAAATGCCAAGCAACAAAAGGCCTTCCCCCTCCCTTTTTGGGCCTGTACGATGGGTGGGCGGCCGGCTGCCATCACCAGATGCAAATCTCGCTGGAAACTGAGCATTGTGGGAAAGCCGTTCCGCACGATGCCACCCTGTGTCTCCAGTGCCACACAAGAGGGGCCAGCCGTGCTGTTCCTGAACCAACTCATACTTACCTGGCAGGGGAGACACCATGATCACTAAGGTGGTTCTCCCAGGGTGAGGCTCATCCATTGCACACCGGATGTGCTGACCCCTGCGATGTCCCCAAATGCGGGATACTCGACTGCATAATTTCTGGTAGTGGGGGACTGCGTTCGCGCTTTCCCCTGATCTTTGGTTTCAAAAAATAGAACAAAAAAAAATGACTTGTCGGCCTGCTGGTTGCTGTTGCTGCTCCAGGCCTGGCTGTCCTGCACTATGGAGCCCTGGCCTACAGATGGCATGCCTCATGCAAAGCCCTCTGCCGAAAGGGATGCTGGGAGATCACTGTCTCCCCACTCTGGAGGCTGGCCCAGGGAGGTGGCAGAAGGCCCCGTCTTGTCGGAAGGCCGGCCAGGCCCTGCAGCCTTTCCCAGGGCTGCAGGCCTGTCGCCCCTTCAGCCTCACCCTGGCCTTTGCGGGCTGCTAGCCTTGCCAAGCCCCCTCGGCCTGGGCCCGGCGAGGGCTCTGCCCGGCGAGGGGTCTGACCGCGTTTGGGAGCGTTCGGGAAGGCGTGAGGGGCTTGGGGCGCGATACCCTGCTCCCAAAGGCCTTAGGCCTGGTTTGCTCTATGCCCACATGAATTGATTTCTGCTTCTCTTTCCACCAGCAGGCACCCCGGACGACACTGACTATGCCAGAGAAGGAACGACTGCAAGCATGCGCAACAACACAGGGCCCTGCTGGCCTCTGACCCTGGGCGAAAGGGGCGACCGGAGGAGGAGGAGGAGGAGGAGGAGGAGGAGGAGGAGGAGCAGAAGAAGAGCAGCAGAAAAAGAAAGGGGGATAGAAAAAAAAAAACAAAAGCCAAGCCGTACGGAGGAGGAGGAGGAGGAGGAGGAGAAGAAGGAGCTGCAGCAGAAAAAGAAAGGGTCGAAAAAAATACAAATGCCAAGCAACAAAAGGCCTTCCCCCTCCCTTTTTGGGCCTGTACGATGGGTGGGCGGCCGGCTGCCATCACCAGATGCAAATCTCGCTGGAAACGGAGCATTGTGGGAAAGCCGTTCCGCACGATGCCACCCTGTGTCTCCAGTGCCACACAAGAGGGGCCAGCCGTGCTGTTCCTGAACCAACTCATACTTACCTGGCAGGGGAGACACCATGATCACTAAGGTGGTTCTCCCAGGGTGAGGCTCATCCATTGCACACCGGATGTGCTGACCCCTGCGATGTCCCCAAATGCGGGATACTCGACTGCATAATTTCTGGTAGTGGGGGACTGCGTTCGCGCTTTCCCCTGATCTTTGGTTTCAAAAAATAGAACAAAAAAAAATGACTTGTCGGCCTGCTGGTTGCTGTTGCTGCTCCAGGCCTGGCTGTCCTGCACTATGGAGCCCTGGCCTACAGATGGCATGCCTCATGCAAAGCCCTCTGCCGAAAGGGATGCTGGGAGATCACTGTCTCCCCACTCTGGAGGCTGGCCCAGGGAGGTGGCAGAAGGCCCCGTCTTGTCGGAAGGCCGGCCAGGCCCTGCAGCCTTTCCCAGGGCTGCAGGCCTGTCGCCCCTTCAGCCTCACCCTGGCCTTTGCGGGCTGCTAGCCTTGCCAAGCCCCCTCGGCCTGGGCCCGGCGAGGGCTCTGCCCGGCGAGGGGTCTGACCGCGTTTGGGAGCGTTCGGGAAGGCGTGAGGGGCTTGGGGCGCGATACCCTGCTCCCAAAGGCCTTAGGCCTGGTTTGCTCTATGCCCACATGAATTGATTTCTGCTTCTCTTTCCACCAGCAGGCACCCCGGACGACACTGACTATGCCAGAGAAGGAACGACTGCAAGCATGCGCAACAACACAGGGCCCTGCTGGCCTCTGACCCTGGGCGAAAGGGGCGACCGGAGGAGGAGGAGG
Organism: Ambystoma mexicanum; assembly: GCF_040938575.1. NCBI lineage: Eukaryota > Metazoa > Chordata > Amphibia > Caudata > Ambystomatidae > Ambystoma > Ambystoma mexicanum. The sequence goes on along the minus strand of NC_090935.1, from coordinate 484,615,434 downwards.
AGGAGGAGGAGGAGGAGGAGGAGCAGAAGAAGAGCAGCAGAAAAAGAAAGGGGGATAGAAAAAAAAAAACAAAAGCCAAGCCGTACGGAGGAGGAGGAGGAGGAGGAGGAGGAGGAGAAGAAGGAGCTGCAGCAGAAAAAGAAAGGGTCGAAAAAAATACAAATGCCAAGCAACAAAAGGCCTTCCCCCTCCCTTTTTGGGCCTGTACGATGGGTGGGCGGCCGGCTGCCATCACCAGATGCAAATCTCGCTGGAAACGGAGCATTGTGGGAAAGCCGTTCCGCACGATGCCACCCTGTGTCTCCAGTGCCACACAAGAGGGGCCAGCCGTGCTGTTCCTGAACCAACTCATACTTACCTGGCAGGGGAGACACCATGATCACTAAGGTGGTTCTCCCAGGGTGAGGCTCATCCATTGCACACCGGATGTGCTGACCCCTGCGATGTCCCCAAATGCGGGATACTCGACTGCATAATTTCTGGTAGTGGGGGACTGCGTTCGCGCTTTCCCCTGATCTTTGGTTTCAAAAAATAGAACAAAAAAAAATGACTTGTCGGCCTGCTGGTTGCTGTTGCTGCTCCAGGCCTGGCTGTCCTGCACTATGGAGCCCTGGCCTACAGATGGCATGCCTCATGCAAAGCCCTCTGCCGAAAGGGATGCTGGGAGATCACTGTCTCCCCACTCTGGAGGCTGGCCCAGGGAGGTGGCAGAAGGCCCCGTCTTGTCGGAAGGCCGGCCAGGCCCTGCAGCCTTTCCCAGGGCTGCAGGCCTGTCGCCCCTTCAGCCTCACCCTGGCCTTTGCGGGCTGCTAGCCTTGCCAAGCCCCCTCGGCCTGGGCCCGGCGAGGGCTCTGCCCGGCGAGGGGTCTGACCGCGTTTGGGAGCGTTCGGGAAGGCGTGAGGGGCTTGGGGCGCGATACCCTGCTCCCAAAGGCCTTAGGCCTGGTTTGCTCTATGCCCACATGAATTGATTTCTGCTTCTCTTTCCACCAGCAGGCACCCCGGACGACACTGACTATGCCAGAGAAGGAACGACTGCAAGCATGCGCAACAACACAGGGCCCTGCTGGCCTCTGACCCTGGGCGAAAGGGGGGACCGGAGGAGGAGGAGGAGGAGGAGCAGAAGAAGAGCAGCAGAAAAAGAAAGGGGGATAGAAAAAAAAAAACAAAAGCCAAGCCGTACGGAGGAGGAGGAGGAGAAGGAGCTGCAGCAGAAAAAGAAAGGGTCGAAAAAAATACAAATGCCAAGCAACAAAAGGCCTTCCCCCTCCCTTTTTGGGCCTGTACGATGGGTGGGCGGCCGGCTGCCATCACCAGATGCAAATCTCGCTGGAAACGGAGCATTGTGGGAAAGCCGTTCCGCACGATGCCACCCTGTGTCTCCAGTGCCACACAAGAGGGGCCAGCCGTGCTGTTCCTGAACCAACTCATACTTACCTGGCAGGGGAGACACCATGATAACAAATGCCAGGGAGATGGAAAAGTTCATCGCAGATTTTGGCCTTCAGGGGGTGGTGCCTGCATTGTGGAACCCAAGGACAATCCACAACCTGATCCGGTCCCAAGACACCACAGATCCCATTGAGGACCTGCCAGCGGCCACAGTTACCCAGGTGTGGGAAAATGTGGCATCAAACAAACTCCTGAATATTCACAAGGACATTGCCTGGCTGACGGTGAGGGGGGCACTATCTGTGCGAGCATTCATGAACAGACGGGGCCTCTGCCCACACAGGAGCTGCCCAAGGGGGTGCCCGGCAGAGGAAACAGCGTACCACCTCTTCTGGGCATGCCCCTTTGCAAGGAAACTGCGCAGGGCCCTGAACACTGAGTTGAGTGCTCACATCCCACCCCAAGACATTATACACCAGTCTGTGCTGTATGGACTCTTTGCACAGACCCACACACTAGAGGCAATACAGAACGGCTGGAGGATCCTCTGCTGCATGAAGGACATTCTCCTCTACGCAAGGAAACGCCTGGTCCTCAATGATGAGCTGCTGACAACCGAAGCCTGTCGCAGGATGGTCCACGGCCTGCTAAGAGACTACGAAATCAAGGACAGCCTGGAAGATGGGGGCCCTGAGTAAAACCCCCAGCCCAGGCAATCATCCAAAAATAAAATAAAGAAAAAGAGAACTCTTTGCCTACTCAGGCAAAATACGAACACTTTGTAAACCACAGACTCTGAACAGAAAATATATATGTACCCACCCAAATGCCCAAAGTAAAATTGAAACCACCCCTTCTGCTTTGAGGGGGGAATGTAATTGCCACAAAAGTCTTCTTATTGAATTGAATTTATTACCCTTGTATCATCTTTAAGCACTTAATAAAGATATTTTTACAAAAAAAAAAAAAAGGTGGTTCTCCCAGGGTGAGGCTCATCCATTGCACACCGGATGTGCTGACCCCTGCGATGTCCCCAAATGCGGGATACTCGACTGCATAATTTCTGGTAGTGGGGGACTGCGTTCGCGCTTTCCCCTGATCTTTGGTTTCAAAAAATAGAACAAAAAAAAATGACTTGTCGGCCTGCTGGTTGCTGTTGCTGCTCCAGGCCTGGCTGTCCTGCACTATGGAGCCCTGGCCTACAGATGGCATGCCTCATGCAAAGCCCTCTGCCGAAAGGGATGCTGGGAGATCACTGTCTCCCCACTCTGGAGGCTGGCCCAGGGAGGTGGCAGAAGGCCCCGTCTTGTCGGAAGGCCGGCCAGGCCCTGCAGCCTTTCCCAGGGCTGCAGGCCTGTCGCCCCTTCAGCCTCACCCTGGCCTTTGCGGGCTGCTAGCCTTGCCAAGCCCCCTCGGCCTGGGCCCGGCGAGGGCTCTGCCCGGCGAGGGGTCTGACCGCGTTTGGGAGCGTTCGGGGCTTGGGGCGCGATACCCTGCTCCCAAAGGCCTTAGGCCTGGTTTGCTCTATGCCCACATGAATTGATTTCTGCTTCTCTTTCCACCAGCAGGCACCCCGGACGACACTGACTATGCCAGAGAAGGAACGACTGCAAGCATGCGCAACAACACAGGGCCCTGCTGGCCTCTGACCCTGGGCGAAAGGGGCGACCGGAGGAGGAGGAGGAGGAGGAGGAGGAGGAGGAGGAGGAGGAGGAGGAGCAGAAGAAGAGCAGCAGAAAAAGAAAGGGGGATAGAAAAAAAAAAACAAAAGCCAAGCCGTACGGAGGAGGAGGAGGAGGAGGAGAAGAAGGAGCTGCAGCAGAAAAAGAAAGGGTCGAAAAAAATACAAATGCCAAGCAACAAAAGGCCTTCCCCCTCCCTTTTTGGGCCTGTACGATGGGTGGGCGGCCGGCTGCCATCACCAGATGCAAATCTCGCTGGAAACGGAGCATTGTGGGAAAGCCGTTCCGCACGATGCCACCCTGTGTCTCCAGTGCCACACAAGAGGGGCCAGCCGTGCTGTTCCTGAACCAACTCATACTTACCTGGCAGGGGAGACACCATGATCACTAAGGTGGTTCTCCCAGGGTGAGGCTCATCCATTGCACACCGGATGTGCTGACCCCTGCGATGTCCCCAAATGCGGGATACTCGACTGCATAATTTCTGGTAGTGGGGGACTGCGTTCGCGCTTTCCCCTGATCTTTGGTTTCAAAAAATAGAACAAAAAAAAATGACTTGTCGGCCTGCTGGTTGCTGTTGCTGCTCCAGGCCTGGCTGTCCTGCACTATGGAGCCCTGGCCTACAGATGGCATGCCTCATGCAAAGCCCTCTGCCGAAAGGGATGCTGGGAGATCACTGTCTCCCCACTCTGGAGGCTGGCCCAGGGAGGTGGCAGAAGGCCCCGTCTTGTCGGAAGGCCGGCCAGGCCCTGCAGCCTTTCCCAGGGCTGCAGGCCTGTCGCCCCTTCAGCCTCACCCTGGCCTTTGCGGGCTGCTAGCCTTGCCAAGCCCCCTCGGCCTGGGCCCGGCGAGGGCTCTGCCCGGCGAGGGGTCTGACCGCGTTTGGGAGCGTTCGGGAAGGCGTGAGGGGCTTGGGGCGCGATACCCTGCTCCCAAAGGCCTTAGGCCTGGTTTGCTCTATGCCCACATGAATTGATTTCTGCTTCTCTTTCCACCAGCAGGCACCCCGGACGACACTGACTATGCCAGAGAAGGAACGACTGCAAGCATGCGCAACAACACAGGGCCCTGCTGGCCTCTGACCCTGGGCGAAAGGGGGGACCGGAGGAGGAGGAGGAGCAGAAGAAGAGCAGCAGAAAAAGAAAGGGGGATAGAAAAAAAAAAACAAAAGCCAAGCCGTACGGAGGAGGAGGAGGAGGAGGAGAAGAAGGAGCTGCAGCAGAAAAAGAAAGGGTCGAAAAAAATACAAATGCCAAGCAACAAAAGGCCTTCCCCCTCCCTTTTTGGGCCTGTACGATGGGTGGGCGGCCGGCTGCCATCACCAGATGCAAATCTCGCTGGAAACGGAGCATTGTGGGAAAGCCGTTCCGCACGATGCCACCCTGTGTCTCCAGTGCCACACAAGAGGGGCCAGCCGTGCTGTTCCTGAACCAACTCATACTTACCTGGCAGGGGAGACACCATGATAACAAATGCCAGGGAGATGGAAAAGTTCATCGCAGATTTTGGCCTTCAGGGGGTGGTGCCTGCATTGTGGAACCCAAGGACAATCCACAACCTGATCCGGTCCCAAGACACCACAGATCCCATTGAGGACCTGCCAGCGGCCACAGTTACCCAGGTGTGGGAAAATGTGGCATCAAACAAACTCCTGAATATTCACAAGGACATTGCCTGGCTGACGGTGAGGGGGGCACTATCTGTGCGAGCATTCATGAACAGACGGGGCCTCTGCCCACACAGGAGCTGCCCAAGGGGGTGCCCGGCAGAGGAAACAGCGTACCACCTCTTCTGGGCATGCCCCTTTGCAAGGAAACTGCGCAGGGCCCTGAACACTGAGTTGAGTGCTCACATCCCACCCCAAGACATTATACACCAGTCTGTGCTGTATGGACTCTTTGCACAGACCCACACACTAGAGGCAATACAGAACGGCTGGAGGATCCTCTGCTGCATGAAGGACATTCTCCTCTACGCAAGGAAACGCCTGGTCCTCAATGATGAGCTGCTGACAACCGAAGCCTGTTGCAGGATGGTCCACGGCCTGCTAAGAGACTACGAAATCAAGGACAGCCTGGAAGATGGGGGCCCTGAGTAAAACCCCCAGCCCAGGCAATCATCCAAAAATAAAATAAAGAAAAAGAGAACTCTTTGCCTACTCAGGCAAAATACGAACACTTTGTAAACCACAGACTCTGAACAGAAAATATATATGTACCCACCCAAATGCCCAAAGTAAAATTGAAACCACCCCTTCTGCTTTGAGGGGGGAATGTAATTGCCACAAAAGTCTTCTTATTGAATTGAATTTATTACCCTTGTATCATCTTTAAGCACTTAATAAAGATATTTTTACAAAAAAAAAAAAAAGGTGGTTCTCCCAGGGTGAGGCTCATCCATTGCACACCGGATGTGCTGACCCCTGCGATGTCCCCAAATGCGGGATACTCGACTGCATAATTTCTGGTAGTGGGGGACTGCGTTCGCGCTTTCCCCTGATCTTTGGTTTCAAAAAATAGAACAAAAAAAAATGACTTGTCGGCCTGCTGGTTGCTGTTGCTGCTCCAGGCCTGGCTGTCCTGCACTATGGAGCCCTGGCCTACAGATGGCATGCCTCATGCAAAGCCCTCTGCCGAAAGGGATGCTGGGAGATCACTGTCTCCCCACTCTGGAGGCTGGCCCAGGGAGGTGGCAGAAGGCCCCGTCTTGTCGGAAGGCCGGCCAGGCCCTGCAGCCTTTCCCAGGGCTGCAGGCCTGTCGCCCCTTCAGCCTCACCCTGGCCTTTGCGGGCTGCTAGCCTTGCCAAGCCCCCTCGGCCTGGGCCCGGCGAGGGCTCTGCCCGGCGAGGGGTCTGACCGCGTTTGGGAGCGTTCGGGAAGGCGTGAGGGGCTTGGGGCGCGATACCCTGCTCCCAAAGGCCTTAGGCCTGGTTTGCTCTATGCCCACATGAATTGATTTCTGCTTCTCTTTCCACCAGCAGGCACCCCGGACGACACTGACTATGCCAGAGAAGGAACGACTGCAAGCATGCGCAACAACACAGGGCCCTGCTGGCCTCTGACCCTGGGCGAAAGGGGCGACCGGAGGAGGAGGAGGAGGAGGAGGAGGAGGAGGAGGAGGAGGAGCAGAAGAAGAGCAGCAGAAAAAGAAAGGGGGATAGAAAAAAAAAAACAAAAGCCAAGCCGTACGGAGGAGGAGGAGGAGGAGGAGAAGAAGGAGCTGCAGCAGAAAAAGAAAGGGTCGAAAAAAATACAAATGCCAAGCAACAAAAGGCCTTCCCCCTCCCTTTTTGGGCCTGTACGATGGGTGGGCGGCCGGCTGCCATCACCAGATGCAAATCTCGCTGGAAACGGAGCATTGTGGGAAAGCCGTTCCGCACGATGCCACCCTGTGTCTCCAGTGCCACACAAGAGGGGCCAGCCGTGCTGTTCCTGAACCAACTCATACTTACCTGGCAGGGGAGACACCATGATCACTAAGGTGGTTCTCCCAGGGTGAGGCTCATCCATTGCACACCGGATGTGCTGACCCCTGCGATGTCCCCAAATGCGGGATACTCGACTGCATAATTTCTGGTAGTGGGGGACTGCGTTCGCGCTTTCCCCTGATCTTTGGTTTCAAAAAATAGAACAAAAAAAAATGACTTGTCGGCCTGCTGGTTGCTGTTGCTGCTCCAGGCCTGGCTGTCCTGCACTATGGAGCCCTGGCCTACAGATGGCATGCCTCATGCAAAGCCCTCTGCCGAAAGGGATGCTGGGAGATCACTGTCTCCCCACTCTGGAGGCTGGCCCAGGGAGGTGGCAGAAGGCCCAGTCTTGTCGGAAGGCCGGCCAGGCCCTGCAGCCTTTCCCAGGGCTGCAGGCCTGTCGCCCCTTCAGCCTCACCCTGGCCTTTGCGGGCTGCTAGCCTTGCCAAGCCCCCTCGGCCTGGGCCCGGCGAGGGCTCTGCCCGGCGAGGGGTCTGACCGCGTTTGGGAGCGTTCGGGAAGGCGTGAGGGGCTTGGGGCGCGATACCCTGCTCCCAAAGGCCTTAGGCCTGGTTTGCTCTATGCCCACATGAATTGATTTCTGCTTCTCTTTCCACCAGCAGGCACCCCGGACGACACTGACTATGCCAGAGAAGGAACGACTGCAAGCATGCGCAACAACACAGGGCCCTGCTGGCCTCTGACCCTGGGCGAAAGGGGCGACCGGAGGAGGAGGAGGAGGAGGAGGAGGAGGAGGAGGAGCAGAAGAAGAGCAGCAGAAAAAGAAAGGGGGATAGAAAAAAAAAAACAAAAGCCAAGCCGTACGGAGGAGGAGGAGGAGGAGGAGGAGAAGAAGGAGCTGCAGCAGAAAAAGAAAGGGTCGAAAAAAATACAAATGCCAAGCAACAAAAGGCCTTCCCCCTCCCTTTTTGGGCCTGTACGATGGGTGGGCGGCCGGCTGCCATCACCAGATGCAAATCTCGCTGGAAACGGAGCATTGTGGGAAAGCCGTTCCGCACGATGCCACCCTGTGTCTCCAGTGCCACACAAGAGGGGCCAGCCGTGCTGTTCCTGAACCAACTCATACTTACCTGGCAGGGGAGACACCATGATCACTAAGGTGGTTCTCCCAGGGTGAGGCTCATCCATTGCACACCGGATGTGCTGACCCCTGCGATGTCCCCAAATGCGGGATACTCGACTGCATAATTTCTGGTAGTGGGGGACTGCGTTCGCGCTTTCCCCTGATCTTTGGTTTAAAAAAATAGAACAAAAAAAAATGACTTGTCGGCCTGCTGGTTGCTGTTGCTGCTCCAGGCCTGGCTGTCCTGCACTATGGAGCCCTGGCCTACAGATGGCATGCCTCATGCAAAGCCCTCTGCCGAAAGGGATGCTGGGAGATCACTGTCTCCCCACTCTGGAGGCTGGCCCAGGGAGGTGGCAGAAGGCCCCGTCTTGTCGGAAGGCCGGCCAGGCCCTGCAGCCTTTCCCAGGGCTGCAGGCCTGTCGCCCCTTCAGCCTCACCCTGGCCTTTGCGGGCTGCTAGCCTTGCCAAGCCCCCTCGGCCTGGGCCCGGCGAGGGCTCTGCCCGGCGAGGGGTCTGACCGCGTTTGGGAGCGTTCGGGAAGGCGTGAGGGGCTTGGGGCGCGATACCCTGCTCCCAAAGGCCTTAGGCCTGGTTTGCTCTATGCCCACATGAATTGATTTCTGCTTCTCTTTCCACCAGCAGGCACCCCGGACGACACTGACTATGCCAGAGAAGGAACGACTGCAAGCATGCGCAACAACACAGGGCCCTGCTGGCCTCTGACCCTGGGCGAAAGGGGCGACCGGAGGAGGAGGAGGAGGAGGAGGAGGAGGAGGAGGAGGAGGAGGAGGAGGAGGAGGAGGAGGAGCAGAAGAAGAGCAGCAGAAAAAGAAAGGGGGATAGAAAAAAAAAAACAAAAGCCAAGCCGTACGGAGGAGGAGGAGGAGGAGGAGAAGAAGGAGCTGCAGCAGAAAAAGAAAGGGTCGAAAAAAATACAAATGCCAAGCAACAAAAGGCCTTCCCCCTCCCTTTTTGGGCCTGTACGATGGGTGGGCGGCCGGCTGCCATCACCAGATGCAAATCTCGCTGGAAACTGAGCATTGTGGGAAAGCCGTTCCGCACGATGCCACCCTGTGTCTCCAGTGCCACACAAGAGGGGCCAGCCGTGCTGTTCCTGAACCAACTCATACTTACCTGGCAGGGGAGACACCATGATCACTAAGGTGGTTCTCCCAGGGTGAGGCTCATCCATTGCACACCGGATGTGCTGACCCCTGCGATGTCCCCAAATGCGGGATACTCGACTGCATAATTTCTGGTAGTGGGGGACTGCGTTCGCGCTTTCCCCTGATCTTTGGTTTCAAAAAATAGAACAAAAAAAAATGACTTGTCGGCCTGCTGGTTGCTGTTGCTGCTCCAGGCCTGGCTGTCCTGCACTATGGAGCCCTGGCCTACAGATGGCATGCCTCATGCAAAGCCCTCTGCCGAAAGGGATGCTGGGAGATCACTGTCTCCCCACTCTGGAGGCTGGCCCAGGGAGGTGGCAGAAGGCCCCGTCTTGTCGGAAGGCCGGCCAGGCCCTGCAGCCTTTCCCAGGGCTGCAGGCCTGTCGCCCCTTCAGCCTCACCCTGGCCTTTGCGGGCTGCTAGCCTTGCCAAGCCCCCTCGGCCTGGGCCCGGCGAGGGCTCTGCCCGGCGAGGGGTCTGACCGCGTTTGGGAGCGTTCGGGAAGGCGTGAGGGGCTTGGGGCGCGATACCCTGCTCCCAAAGGCCTTAGGCCTGGTTTGCTCTATGCCCACATGAATTGATTTCTGCTTCTCTTTCCACCAGCAGGCACCCCGGACGACACTGACTATGCCAGAGAAGGAACGACTGCAAGCATGCGCAACAACACAGGGCCCTGCTGGCCTCTGACCCTGGGCGAAAGGGGCGACCGGAGGAGGAGGAGGAGGAGGAGGAGGAGGAGGAGGAGCAGAAGAAGAGCAGCAGAAAAAGAAAGGGGGATAGAAAAAAAAAAACAAAAGCCAAGCCGTACGGAGGAGGAGGAGGAGGAGGAGGAGAAGAAGGAGCTGCAGCAGAAAAAGAAAGGGTCGAAAAAAATACAAATGCCAAGCAACAAAAGGCCTTCCCCCTCCCTTTTTGGGCCTGTACGATGGGTGGGCGGCCGGCTGCCATCACCAGATGCAAATCTCGCTGGAAACGGAGCATTGTGGGAAAGCCGTTCCGCACGATGCCACCCTGTGTCTCCAGTGCCACACAAGAGGGGCCAGCCGTGCTGTTCCTGAACCAACTCATACTTACCTGGCAGGGGAGACACCATGATCACTAAGGTGGTTCTCCCAGGGTGAGGCTCATCCATTGCACACCGGATGTGCTGACCCCTGCGATGTCCCCAAATGCGGGATACTCGACTGCATAATTTCTGGTAGTGGGGGACTGCGTTCGCGCTTTCCCCTGATCTTTGGTTTCAAAAAATAGAACAAAAAAAAATGACTTGTCGGCCTGCTGGTTGCTGTTGCTGCTCCAGGCCTGGCTGTCCTGCACTATGGAGCCCTGGCCTACAGATGGCATGCCTCATGCAAAGCCCTCTGCCGAAAGGGATGCTGGGAGATCACTGTCTCCCCACTCTGGAGGCTGGCCCAGGGAGGTGGCAGAAGGCCCCGTCTTGTCGGAAGGCCGGCCAGGCCCTGCAGCCTTTCCCAGGGCTGCAGGCCTGTCGCCCCTTCAGCCTCACCCTGGCCTTTGCGGGCTGCTAGCCTTGCCAAGCCCCCTCGGCCTGGGCCCGGCGAGGGCTCTGCCCGGCGAGGGGTCTGACCGCGTTTGGGAGCGTTCGGGAAGGCGTGAGGGGCTTGGGGCGCGATACCCTGCTCCCAAAGGCCTTAGGCCTGGTTTGCTCTATGCCCACATGAATTGATTTCTGCTTCTCTTTCCACCAGCAGGCACCCCGGACGACACTGACTATGCCAGAGAAGGAACGACTGCAAGCATGCGCAACAACACAGGGCCCTGCTGGCCTCTGACCCTGGGCGAAAGGGGCGACCGGAGGAGGAGGAGGAGGAGGAGGAGGAGGAGGAGGAGGAGGAGGAGGAGCAGAAGAAGAGCAGCAGAAAAAGAAAGGGGGATAGAAAAAAAAAAACAAAAGCCAAGCCGTACGGAGGAGGAGGAGGAGGAGGAGAAGAAGGAGCTGCAGCAGAAAAAGAAAGGGTCGAAAAAAATACAAATGCCAAGCAACAAAAGGCCTTCCCCCTCCCTTTTTGGGCCTGTACGATGGGTGGGCGGCCGGCTGCCATCACCAGATGCAAATCTCGCTGGAAACGGAGCATTGTGGGAAAGCCGTTCCGCACGATGCCACCCTGTGTCTCCAGTGCCACACAAGAGGGGCCAGCCGTGCTGTTCCTGAACCAACTCATACTTACCTGGCAGGGGAGACACCATGATAACAAATGCCAGGGAGATGGAAAAGTTCATCGCAGATTTTGGCCTTCAGGGGGTGGTGCCTGCATTGTGGAACCCAAGGACAATCCACAACCTGATCCGGTCCCAAGACACCACAGATCCCATTGAGGACCTGCCAGCGGCCACAGTTACCCAGGTGTGGGAAAATGTGGCATCAAACAAACTCCTGAATATTCACAAGGACATTGCCTGGCTGACGGTGAGGGGGGCACTATCTGTGCGAGCATTCATGAACAGACGGGGCCTCTGCCCACACAGGAGCTGCCCAAGGGGGTGCCCGGCAGAGGAAACAGCGTACCACCTCTTCTGGGCATGCCCCTTTGCAAGGAAACTGCGCAGGGCCCTGAACACTGAGTTGAGTGCTCACATCCCACCCCAAGACATTATACACCAGTCTGTGCTGTATGGACTCTTTGCACAGACCCACACACTAGAGGCAATACAGAACGGCTGGAGGATCCTCTGCTGCATGAAGGACATTCTCCTCTACGCAAGGAAACGCCTGGTCCTCAATGATGAGCTGCTGACAACCGAAGCCTGTTGCAGGATGGTCCACGGCCTGCTAAGAGACTACGAAATCAAGGACAGCCTGGAAGATGGGGGCCCTGAGTAAAACCCCCAGCCCAGGCAATCATCCAAAAATAAAATAAAGAAAAAGAGAACTCTTTGCCTACTCAGGCAAAATACGAACACTTTGTAAACCACAGACTCTGAACAGAAAATATATATGTACCCACCCAAATGCCCAAAGTAAAATTGAAACCACCCCTTCTGCTTTGAGGGGGGAATGTAATTGCCACAAAAGTCTTCTTATTGAATTGAATTTATTACCCTTGTATCATCTTTAAGCACTTAATAAAGATATTTTTACAAAAAAAAAAAAAAGGTGGTTCTCCCAGGGTGAGGCTCATCCATTGCACACCGGATGTGCTGACCCCTGCGATGTCCCCAAATGCGGGATACTCGACTGCATAATTTCTGGTAGTGGGGGACTGCGTTCGCGCTTTCCCCTGATCTTTGGTTTCAAAAAATAGAACAAAAAAAAATGACTTGTCGGCCTGCTGGTTGCTGTTGCTGCTCCAGGCCTGGCTGTCCTGCACTATGGAGCCCTGGCCTACAGATGGCATGCCTCATGCAAAGCCCTCTGCCGAAAGGGATGCTGGGAGATCACTGTCTCCCCACTCTGGAGGCTGGCCCAGGGAGGTGGCAGAAGGCCCCGTCTTGTCGGAAGGCCGGCCAGGCCCTGCAGCCTTTCCCAGGGCTGCAGGCCTGTCGCCCCTTCAGCCTCACCCTGGCCTTTGCGGGCTGCTAGCCTTGCCAAGCCCCCTCGGCCTGGGCCCGGCGAGGGCTCTGCCCGGCGAGGGGTCTGACCGCGTTTGGGAGCGTTCGGGAAGGCGTGAGGGGCTTGGGGCGCGATACCCTGCTCCCAAAGGCCTTAGGCCTGGTTTGCTCTATGCCCACATGAATTGATTTCTGCTTCTCTTTCCACCAGCAGGCACCCCGGACGACACTGACTATGCCAGAGAAGGAACGACTGCAAGCATGCGCAACAACACAGGGCCCTGCTGGCCTCTGACCCTGGGCGAAAGGGGCGACCGGAGGAGGAGGAGGAGGAGGAGGAGGAGGAGGAGGAGGAGGAGCAGAAGAAGAGCAGCAGAAAAAGAAAGGGGGATAGAAAAAAAAAAACAAAAGCCAAGCCGTACGGAGGAGGAGGAGGAGGAGGAGAAGAAGGAGCTGCAGCAGAAAAAGAAAGGGTCGAAAAAAATACAAATGCCAAGCAACAAAAGGCCTTCCCCCTCCCTTTTTGGGCCTGTACGATGGGTGGGCGGCCGGCGGCCATCACCAGATGCAAATCTCGCTGGAAACGGAGCATTGTGGGAAAGCCGTTCCGCACGATGCCACCCTGTGTCTCCAGTGCCACACAAGAGGGGCCAGCCGTGCTGTTCCTGAACCAACTCATACTTACCTGGCAGGGGAGACACCATGATCACTAAGGTGGTTCTCCCAGGGTGAGGCTCATCCATTGCACACCGGATGTGCTGACCCCTGCGATGTCCCCAAATGCGGGATACTCGACTGCATAATTTCTGGTAGTGGGGGACTGCGTTCGCGCTTTCCCCTGATCTTTGGTTTCAAAAAATAGAACAAAAAAAAATGACTTGTCGGCCTGCTGGTTGCTGTTGCTGCTCCAGGCCTGGCTGTCCTGCACTATGGAGCCCTGGCCTACAGATGGCATGCCTCATGCAAAGCCCTCTGCCGAAAGGGATGCTGGGAGATCACTGTCTCCCCACTCTGGAGGCTGGCCCAGGGAGGTGGCAGAAGGCCCCGTCTTGTCGGAAGGCCGGCCAGGCCCTGCAGCCTTTCCCAGGGCTGCAGGCCTGTCGCCCCTTCAGCCTCACCCTGGCCTTTGCGGGCTGCTAGCCTTGCCAAGCCCCCTCGGCCTGGGCCCGGCGAGGGCTCTGCCCGGCGAGGGGTCTGACCGCGTTTGGGAGCGTTCGGGAAGGCGTGAGGGGCTTGGGGCGCGATACCCTGCTCCCAAAGGCCTTAGGCCTGGTTTGCTCTATGCCCACATGAATTGATTTCTGCTTCTCTTTCCACCAGCAGGCACCCCGGACGACACTGACTATGCCAGAGAAGGAACGACTGCAAGCATGCGCAACAACACAGGGCCCTGCTGGCCTCTGACCCTGGGCGAAAGGGGGGACCGGAGGAGGAGGAGGAGGAGGAGCAGAAGAAGAGCAGCAGAAAAAGAAAGGGGGATAGAAAAAAAAAAACAAAAGCCAAGCCGTACGGAGGAGGAGGAGGAGGAGGAGAAGAAGGAGCTGCAGCAGAAAAAGAAAGGGTCGAAAAAAATACAAATGCCAAGCAACAAAAGGCCTTCCCCCTCCCTTTTTGGGCCTGTACGATGGGTGGGCGGCCGGCTGCCATCACCAGATGCAAATCTCGCTGGAAACGGAGCATTGTGGGAAAGCCGTTCCGCACGATGCCACCCTGTGTCTCCAGTGCCACACAAGAGGGGCCAGCCGTGCTGTTCCTGAACCAACTCATACTTACCTGGCAGGGGAGACACCATGATAACAAATGCCAGGGAGATGGAAAAGTTCATCGCAGATTTTGGCCTTCAGGGGGTGGTGCCTGCATTGTGGAACCCAAGGACAATCCACAACCTGATCCGGTCCCAAGACACCACAGATCCCATTGAGGACCTGCCAGCGGCCACAGTTACCCAGGTGTGGGAAAATGTGGCATCAAACAAACTCCTGAATATTCACAAGGACATTGCCTGGCTGACGGTGAGGGGGGCACTATCTGTGCGAGCATTCATGAACAGACGGGGCCTCTGCCCACACAGGAGCTGCCCAAGGGGGTGCCCGGCAGAGGAAACAGCGTACCACCTCTTCTGGGCATGCCCCTTTGCAAGGAAACTGCGCAGGGCCCTGAACACTGAGTTGAGTGCTCACATCCCACCCCAAGACATTATACACCAGTCTGTGCTGTATGGACTCTTTGCACAGACCCACACACTAGAGGCAATACAGAACGGCTGGAGGATCCTCTGCTGCATGAAGGACATTCTCCTCTACGCAAGGAAACGCCTGGTCCTCAATGATGAGCTGCTGACAACCGAAGCCTGTTGCAGGATGGTCCACGGCCTGCTAAGAGACTACGAAATCAAGGACAGCCTGGAAGATGGGGGCCCTGAGTAAAACCCCCAGCCCAGGCAATCATCCAAAAATAAAATAAAGAAAAAGAGAACTCTTTGCCTACTCAGGCAAAATACGAACACTTTGTAAACCACAGACTCTGAACAGAAAATATATATGTACCCACCCAAATGCCCAAAGTAAAATTGAAACCACCCCTTCTGCTTTGAGGGGGGAATGTAATTGCCACAAAAGTCTTCTTATTGAATTGAATTTATTACCCTTGTATCATCTTTAAGCACTTAATAAAGATATTTTTACAAAAAAAAAAAAAAGGTGGTTCTCCCAGGGTGAGGCTCATCCATTGCACACCGGATGTGCTGACCCCTGCGATGTCCCCAAATGCGGGATACTCGACTGCATAATTTCTGGTAGTGGGGGACTGCGTTCGCGCTTTCCCCTGATCTTTGGTTTCAAAAAATAGAACAAAAAAAAATGACTTGTCGGCCTGCTGGTTGCTGTTGCTGCTCCAGGCCTGGCTGTCCTGCACTATGGAGCCCTGGCCTACAGATGGCATGCCTCATGCAAAGCCCTCTGCCGAAAGGGATGCTGGGAGATCACTGTCTCCCCACTCTGGAGGCTGGCCCAGGGAGGTGGCAGAAGGCCCCGTCTTGTCGGAAGGCCGGCCAGGCCCTGCAGCCTTTCCCAGGGCTGCAGGCCTGTCGCCCCTTCAGCCTCACCCTGGCCTTTGCGGGCTGCTAGCCTTGCCAAGCCCCCTCGGCCTGGGCCCGGCGAGGGCTCTGCCCGGCGAGGGGTCTGACCGCGTTTGGGAGCGTTCGGGAAGGCGTGAGGGGCTTGGGGCGCGATACCCTGCTCCCAAAGGCCTTAGGCCTGGTTTGCTCTATGCCCACATGAATTGATTTCTGCTTCTCTTTCCACCAGCAGGCACCCCGGACGACACTGACTATGCCAGAGAAGGAACGACTGCAAGCATGCGCAACAACACAGGGCCCTGCTGGCCTCTGACCCTGGGCGAAAGGGGCGACCGGAGGAGGAGGAGGAGGAGGAGGAGGAGGAGGAGGAGCAGAAGAAGAGCAGCAGAAAAAGAAAGGGGGATAGAAAAAAAAAAACAAAAGCCAAGCCGTACGGAGGAGGAGGAGGAGGAGGAGAAGAAGGAGCTGCAGCAGAAAAAGAAAGGGTCGAAAAAAATACAAATGCCAAGCAACAAAAGGCCTTCCCCCTCCCTTTTTGGGCCTGTACGATGGGTGGGCGGCCGGCTGCCATCACCAGATGCAAATCTCGCTGGAAACGGAGCATTGTGGGAAAGCCGTTCCGCACGATGCCACCCTGTGTCTCCAGTGCCACACAAGAGGGGCCAGCCGTGCTGTTCCTGAACCAACTCATACTTACCTGGCAGGGGAGACACCATGATCACTAAGGTGGTTCTCCCAGGGTGAGGCTCATCCATTGCACACCGGATGTGCTGACCCCTGCTATGTCCCCAAATGCAGGATACTCGACTGCATAATTTCTGGTAGTGGGGGACTGCGTTCGCGCTTTCCCCTGATCTTTGGTTTCAAAAAATAGAACAAAAAAAAATGACTTGTCGGCCTGCTGGTTGCTGTTGCTGCTCCAGGCCTGGCTGTCCTGCACTATGGAGCCCTGGCCTACAGATGGCATGCCTCATGCAAAGCCCTCTGCCGAAAGGGATGCTGGGAGATCACTGTCTCCCCACTCCGGAGGCTGGCCCAGGGAGGTGGCAGAAGGCCCCGTCTTGTCGGAAGGCCGGCCAGGCCCTGCAGCCTTTCCCAGGGCTGCAGGCCTGTCGCCCCTTCAGCCTCACCCTGGCCTTTGCGGGCTGCTAGCCTTGCCAAGCCCCCTCGGCCTGGGCCTGGCGAGGGCTCTGCCCGGCGAGGGGTCTGACCGCGTTTGGGAGCGTTCGGGAAGGCGTGAGGGGCTTGGGGCGCGATACCCTGCTCCCAAAGGCCTTAGGCCTGGTTTGCTCTATGCCCACATGAATTGATTTCTGCTTCTCTTTCCACCAGCAGGCACCCCGGACGACACTGACTATGCCAGAGAAGGAACGACTGCAAGCATGCGCAACAACACAGGGCCCTGCTGGCCTCTGACCCTGGGCGAAAGGGGGGACCGGAGGAGGAGGAGGAGGAGGAGCAGAAGAAGAGCAGCAGAAAAAGAAAGGGGGATAGAAAAAAAAAAACAAAAGCCAAGCCGTACGGAGGAGGAGGAGGAGGAGGAGAAGAAGGAGCTGCAGCAGAAAAAGAAAGGGTCGAAAAAAATACAAATGCCAAGCAACAAAAGGCCTTCCCCCTCCCTTTTTGGGCCTGTACGATGGGTGGGCGGCCGGCTGCCATCACCAGATGCAAATCTCGCTGGAAACGGAGCATTGTGGGAAAGCCGTTCCGCACGATGCCACCCTGTGTCTCCAGTGCCACACAAGAGGGGCCAGCCGTGCTGTTCCTGAACCAACTCATACTTACCTGGCAGGGGAGACACCATGATCACATGGTTCTTTCTTGGCCTGCATTCCCTAAGGAGCTGCAATTAGCTGATGAGCTAAAAAAAACGGCACTTTTAAGTGCTTTTGGAGCGTTCGTTTTTGCCGCGAATTTCGGGACCTGCGACGGGAGAAACAGAAGAAGGACTACCGCGACGTCGAGATGGCTGGACAACTGACCCCCGGGATGAAGAACACCATCCGGATGAAGAGGAAACCAGATGCGGACGGCAGCATACCCCAGCTGAGCAGGGAGACCTTCTCCAGGCTGATGCTCACAGGCCTGGGCTTTGCCCCCTCCGAGGTCTGGTGTCTGCAGGTGTTCCCAGCATCAGGGACATACCTGGTCACCATGGCCTCAGGGGAAAGCTGCCGCCGCTACTGGACCATGTGCTGGAGCAGAAGAGAGGAGAAGCCCTTTGCAGACTTCTCTATGGAATGCCAGCAGCAGATGGGAGTGAAGAAGATGACCGTGCACATTTACAACCCCCACGTGCATGTGCAGGATGTCACCACCTTCCTCCGCAGGCACTGCACACTGCTGAAAGACCCCGTGAGGTCTTTAGACAGCAATGGAATCTGGGATGGAAAGTGGCACGTCACGGCCAAGCTGCCGGAAGACCCGGGAGCAACGGACGGGACCCGCCACCCCCCATCCAGCTTCGCCATTGGCAGGGACGCTGGATACCTGTATTACGCTGGGCAGCCGAGGCTCTGCAACAGGTGTGGCAAGCCGGGCCACACGGGCAGGGACTGCGCCGCCCTAACATGCAGGAACTGTAAGCAAGAGGGACACACAGCCAAGGACTGCACGATGGAGGTAGCTTGCAACCTCTGCGGGCAGGAAGGCCACCGCTTTAGGGACTGCCCCAGCAGGGCCAGATCCTACGCAGAGGCAACAGCCCCCCATGAGAAGAGGCGCCACAGGAGGCACCTCCTACTGCGGCCCAAAGGAAGGACAAAAAAGAGGGCAAACCTAAGGTGACCAAGCCGGCCGCCACACCAGAGGAAGCCCAGGACCGTGAAACAGACCCCGCACTCAGCACCATACCAGAGACCAGCGAGACACAACAGCTGGTTCTCCAGCCCAACGCTGAGGACGCAGAGGGGGGTCCTTGGACCAAAGTGGATTCAAACAGCAGAAAGAGGAGGCTAAAGGAGTCCTCCGACACTATGCAGGGGGCGCCCAAAAAACCCCTCAGCACCAGCAACAGCTTCGACCCACTGGGGGTTGAGGCAGAGCAAGAGGAAATGGAGATGAGAGGGGACCAAGTCACTCTGGTCCTGCAGGAAATGAGGTTCATGGCCGATCAAATGGCCTCATCCCCCCTCCCGCAGGAGGCAGAAGAAGAAGCAGAGGACATGGAGAGCGAGGTCGAAGAACAAATTGGAGGAACCCAGGCAAGGATGACAACAGCCCAGCCGGGCGCCGAGGCAGAGAGCACCAAAGCAATGCAGACAGGCGGAGCAGCACCAGAACAGCACCACACAGCAACCGCAGAGGGTCCGGTCCTGGAGCCGCAGCGAGAGGGTGGACAGCCTGGTATGTAGCTCTGCCCTGTGAGTAAAACCAATATGCCATGAACTGAATTTTATTAGTTTAAGCTAAACCTTTAAACATTATTATGTCTATTTCATTATTTTCCATAAATGTGAGAAGCGTTAAGGACAAGAGCAGATGCGCTAGCACCCTGAGTTTTTTGGCTAGCCAGAATAGTGATGTTTATTTTCTATCGGAATGTGCCATCCCTTATTCCCAGTCCTACAGACACCTGGAGGACCAGTGGACTCTAGGCCCCTCATATTGGTCAGGGGGGAACAGCACTAGGGCTACAGGTGTAGCCATCTTAGTCAGAGGGAAGCGTTTCACGGCCGACTCCGTCACCGAGCTTGAATGCGGCAGAGCTCTTGTCGTTGACGGCTCGTGGGCGGGGGAGCCGGTGAGGCTCATGGCTGTGTACGCCCCCTCAGATGTAGATGAGCGGATGGAAATTCTCCAGCGCCTGAGGCCACTGCTGGTCACCACCAGAACAATATTGATGGGTGGGGATTTTAATTGTGTCTTGAAAGAGGGAGGACGCATAGGTCTGAGGGCGGGTTCTGGGTGGATGGATGCCGCAGCAAAGCTCCTGGCGGAGATGGTGCACGAGGCATCCTTGAAAGATGTAATAGGGTCAATGGGGCCTAACGGCAGGAACTTCTCCTGGAGCTCCCCAGATGGCTCCCTGCACTCTAGGATAGACTTTGTCTTCACCTCCCAAACAGTGAGGGGGGGACAGAGTACTATGATACCTGTCCACTTCTCTGACCATCGAGCTATCCACTTCCAGGGTGAACTGACGGGCAAGTTCCTAGCAGGACCGGGAGCCTGGAAGTTGAACAGCTCCCTGCTGAGAGAAGAGAGACTGGAAGCCGACCTAAGGGAGATGTACAGGTCATGGCAGGAAATGAAGGATGGCTTCCAGTCGACAGGGGAGTGGTGGGAATGGGTCAAGGGAAAGGTCCAAGATTTTTTTAAGAATGCGGGGAGGAGGAAAGCTCAGGGGAGGAAGAGGGAGTGTAAAAAACTGCAGCGAGAGCTACAGGAGCTGCACGACCTCCAACTCAAGGGATGGGACGTAAGGGTTCCCCTGGAGGAAGTCAAGAAAGGGCTGAGCCAGCACTTTCGGGATGAGTCCAGGGGCATCATCTTCCGGTCCAAAGTGGAGAACCTGGAAAAGGGGGAGAAATGCAACTCCTTCTTCTTCAGGAAAGTCTACGCTGCGCACACCCCTCTGGTTGAACTGCGCGACAAGGAGGGAAAACTCTGTAACTCAAGGGATGGCATAATGAAGGTGGCGACTGACTTTTATGGGGACCTCTATGCGGAGAAGAGGTCAGTGGGACACCAGGCAGAAAAGTTTCTGTCGGGTATCCCAAGAACGGTCTCCCCAGCAGCGCAAGCCGCACTGAATGCTCCCCTCACACTGCAGGAGCTGCACCTTGCGACCAAATCTTTCAAGACAGGCAAAACACCGGGAAGTGACGGTCTCCCAGCCGAATTTTACGTCACTATGTGGGACATAGTAGGACCAGACCTACTCGAGGTGTACAAAGAGATGGTCGCAGGTGGTAGCATGCCTCAGTCTATGAGAGAAAGTATCATCACGCTCTTGTACAAACGGAAGGGAGAGAAGTGTGACCTCAAGAACTGGAGGCCCATCTCTCTCCTAAACGTGGACTACAAGATTCTGGCAAAGACAATGGCGACTAGACTCAGGGGTGCTATCGGTGAGATTGTCCACCCCGACCAGACCTGTGGGGTCCCTGGACGTAGGGTCGCTGACAGCCTCGCCCTGATCAGGGACACAATCCAGTATGTCACGGACCGCAAGGTTCGGGCAGCGCTGGTGTGCCTTGACCAGGAGAAGGCCTTCGACCGCGTCTCCCATGAATTCATGGACAGGGTACTCAGAGGGTTTGGGCTGGGGGAATTCTTCTGCAGTTATGTTAGAGTAATGTATAAAGACATATTCAGTTCAGTCATGGTGAATGGTTGGAAAACAGACCCCTTTCCAGTAAAGTCTGGGGTTAGGCAGGGCTGTCCTCTCTCGCCCCCTCTGTTTGTTTGCATTATAGAGCTCTTGGCGGAGTACATCCGGAATAACCCAGACATCAGAGGCATCCCGGCACCAGGAGACGCGAGAAGAGAGGTGAAGTGTTCTCTCTACATGGATGATGTCACCCTCTTCTGTGCAGACAGTCCATCGGTGTCAGAGCTTCTGAGGACCTGCGAAGACTTTGGCCAGGCATCGGGCGCAAAGATAAATGCAGCAAAATCCCAAACCATGCTGTTTGGACACTGGGATAGCAACCAGGAGCCCCTTCCCTTCCCAATCGAGAAGGATTTCATCAAGATCCTTGGGGTCTGGTATGGGAAGGAGGGGGCAGCGCTGAAAAGCTGGAAGGAACGCCTGGCCAAGGTCAAACAGAAACTGGGTCTCTGGAGTCTCCGCAAACTGAGCATGGAAGGGAAGGCTCTGGTGCTGAGAAATGATGCGCTGCCTGTCCTGCAGTTTGTGGCCCAAGCGTGGCCCCTCCAAGCCAGAGAAGCGCGGACCATCAACGCCATGGTCTTCCACTTTGTCTGGGGCTCAAAGATGGACAGAGTTAAGAGATCATCCATGTACAAGGAACCGCGCAAAGGAGGGAAAGGAATCCCGGACCTCCCTACAAGACTGCGGGCCTGCTTCGCCTGCACCTGCGTCAGGATTTCCCTGGGCAACGCCAACAAGACCCACTCAGCCTACCTCCTTTTCCGCTTCTTCCTCACACCAACATGGAGGAGGCTAGGCTGGGACAAGTGGGAAAACAGGGCCCCGTACAACTGGACGCTCCCTTGGTACTACAGGGAGATGGAAAAGTTCATCGCAGATTTTGGCCTTCAGGGGGTGGTGCCTGCATTGTGGAACCCAAGGACAATCCACAACCTGATCCGGTCCCAAGACACCACAGATCCCATTGAGGACTTGCCAGCGGCCACAGTTACCCAGGTGTGGGAAAATGTGGCATCAAACAAACTCCTGAATATTCACAAGGACATCGCCTGGCTGACGGTGAGGGGGGCACTATCTGTGCGAGCATTCATGAACAGACGGGGCCTCTGCCCACACAGGAGCTGCCCAAGGGGGTGCCCGGCAGAGGAAACAGCGTACCACCTCTTCTGGGCATGCCCCTTTGCAAGGAAACTGCGCAGGGCCCTGAACACTGAGTTGAGTGCTCACATCCCGCCCCAAGACATTATACACCAGTCTGTGCTGTATGGACTCTTTGCACAGACCCACACAGTAGAGGCAATACAGAACGGCTGGAGGATCCTCTGCTGCATGAAGGACATTCTCCTCTACGCAAGGAAACGCCTGGTCCTCAATGATGAACTGCTGACAACCGAAGCCTGCCGCAGGATGGTCCACAGCCTGCTAAGAGACTATGAAATCAAGGACAGCCTGGAAGATGGGGGCCCTGAGTAAAACCCCCAGCCCAGACAATCATCCAAAAATAAAATAAAGAAAAAGGGAACTCCTTGCCTACTCAGGCAAAACACGAACACTTTGTAAACCACAGACTCTGAACAGAAAATATATATGTACCCACCCAAAATGCCCAAAGTAA
Organism: Ambystoma mexicanum; assembly: GCF_040938575.1. Classification (NCBI taxonomy): domain Eukaryota; kingdom Metazoa; phylum Chordata; class Amphibia; order Caudata; family Ambystomatidae; genus Ambystoma; species Ambystoma mexicanum. The sequence goes on along the minus strand of NC_090935.1, from coordinate 484,593,102 downwards.
AATTGAAACTACCCCTTCTGCTTTGAGGGGGGAATGTAATTGCCACACAAGTCTTCTTATTGAATTGAATTTATTACCCTTGTATCATCTTTAAGCACTTAATAAAGATATTTTTACAAAAAAAAAAAAAAGGTGGTTCTCCCAGGGTGAGGCTCATCCATTGCACACCGGATGTGCTGACCCCTGCTATGTCCCCAAATGCAGGATACTCGACTGCATAATTTCTGGTAGTGGGGGACTGCGTTCGCGCTTTCCCCTGATCTTTGGTTTCAAAAAATAGAACAAAAAAAAATGACTTGTCGGCCTGCTGGTTGCTGTTGCTGCTCCAGGCCTGGCTGTCCTGCACTATGGAGCCCTGGCCTACAGATGGCATGCCTCATGCAAAGCCCTCTGCCGAAAGGGATGCTGGGAGATCACTGTCTCCCCACTCCGGAGGCTGGCCCAGGGAGGTGGCAGAAGGCCCCGTCTTGTCGGAAGGCCGGCCAGGCCCTGCAGCCTTTCCCAGGGCTGCAGGCCTGTCGCCCCTTCAGCCTCACCCTGGCCTTTGCGGGCTGCTAGCCTTGCCAAGCCCCCTCGGCCTGGGCCTGGCGAGGGCTCTGCCCGGCGAGGGGTCTGACCGCGTTTGGGAGCGTTCGGGAAGGCGTGAGGGGCTTGGGGCGCGATACCCTGCTCCCAAAGGCCTTAGGCCTGGTTTGCTCTATGCCCACATGAATTGATTTCTGCTTCTCTTTCCACCAGCAGGCACCCCGGACGACACTGACTATGCCAGAGAAGGAACGACTGCAAGCATGCGCAACAACACAGGGCCCTGCTGGCCTCTGACCCTGGGCGAAAGGGGGGACCGGAGGAGGAGGAGAAGCAGAAGAAGAGCAGCAGAAAAAGAAAGGGGGATAGAAAAAAAAAAACAAAAGCCAAGCCGTACGGAGGAGGAGGAGGAGGAGGAGAAGAAGGAGCTGCAGCAGAAAAAGAAAGGGTCGAAAAAAATACAAATGCCAAGCAACAAAAGGCCTTCCCCCTCCCTTTTTGGGCCTGTACGATGGGTGGGCGGCCGGCTGCCATCACCAGATGCAAATCTCGCTGGAAACGGAGCATTGTGGGAAAGCCGTTCCGCACGATGCCACCCTGTGTCTCCAGTGCCACACAAGAGGGGCCAGCCGTGCTGTTCCTGAACCAACTCATACTTACCTGGCAGGGGAGACACCATGATCACATGGTTCTTTCTTGGCCTGCATTCCCTAAGGCATAGCTCTCAACCTTTCATGGCCCTTTGGCGGGTGAAAACACCCGATTTTACTTTTGGCGGTTGAGAGCCCATTGATTCCTATGGGTGTGTAGGGGGCTTGGTGGGTGAGAGAGCTGCCTAAGTGGCGGGTGACACCCGCCAAAAGCGTGTGAGTTGAGAGGTATGCCTAAGGAGCTGCAATTAGCTGATGAGCTAAAAAAAACGGCACTTTTAAGTGCTTTTGGAGCGTTCGTTTTTGCCGCGAATTTCGGGACCTGCGACGGGAGAAACAGAAGAAGGACTACCGCGACGTCGAGATGGCTGGACAACTGACCCCCGGGATGAAGAACACCATCCGGATGAAGAGGAAACCAGATGCGGACGGCAGCATTCCCCAGCTGAGCAGGGAGATCTTCTCCAGGCTGATGCTCACAGGCCTGGGCTTTGCCCCCTCCGAGGTCTGGTGTCTGCAGGTGTTCCCAGCATCAGGGACATACCTGGTCACCATGGCCTCAGGGGAAAGCTGCCGCCGCTACTGGACCATGTGCTGGAGCAGAAGAGAGGAGAAGCCCTTTGCAGACTTCTCTATGGAATGCCAGCAGCAGATGGGAGTGAAGAAGATGACCGTGCACATTTACAACCCCCACGTGCATGTGCAGGATGTCACCACCTTCCTCCGCAGGCACTGCACACTGCTGAAAGACCCCGTGAGGTCTTTAGACAGCAATGGAATCTGGGATGGAAAGTGGCACGTCACGGCCAAGCTGCCGGAAGACCCGGGAGCAACGGCCGGGACCCGCCACCCCCCATCCAGCTTCGCCATTGGCAGGGACGCTGGATACCTGTATTACGCTGGGCAGCCGAGGCTCTGCCACAGGTGTGGCAAGCCGGGCCACACGGGCAGGGACTGCGCCGCCCTAACATGCAGGAACTGTAAGCAAGAGGGACACACAGCCAAGGACTGCACGATGGAGGTAGCTTGCAACCTCTGCGGGCAGGAAGGCCACCGCTTTAGGGACTGCCCCAGCAGGGCCAGATCCTACGCAGAGGCAACAGCCCCCCATGAGAAGAGGCGCCACAGGAGGCACCTCCTACTGCGGCCCAAAGGAAGGACAAAAAAGAGGGCAAACCTAAGGTGACCAAGCCGGCCGCCACACCAGAGGAAGCCCAGGACCGTGAAACAGACCCCGCACTCAGCACCAAACCAGAGACCAGCGAGACACAACAGCTGGTTCTCCAGCCCAACGCTGAGGACGCAGAGGGGGGTCCTTGGACCAAAGTGGATTCAAACAGCAGAAAGAGGAGGCTAAAGGAGTCCTCCGACACCATGCAGGGGGCGCCCAAAAAACCCCTCAGCACCAGCAACAGCTTCGACCCACTGGGGGTTGAGGCAGAGCAAGAGGAAATGGAGATGAGAGGGGACCAAGTCACTCTGGTCCTGCAGGAAATGAGGTTCATGGCCGATCAAATGGCCTCATCCCCCCTCCCGCAGGAGGCAGAAGAAGCAGCAGAGGACATGGAGAGCGAGGTCGAAGAACAAATTGGAGGAACCCAGGCAAGGATGACAACAGCCCAGCCGGGCGCCGAGGCAGAGAGCACCGAAGCAATGCAGACAGGCGGAGCAGCACCAGAACAGCACCACACAGCAACCGCAGAGGGTCCGGTCCTGGAGCCGCAGCGAGAGGGTGGACAGCCTGGTATGTAGCTCTGCCCTGTGAGTAAAACCAATATGCCATGAACTGAATTTTATTAGTTTAAGCTAAACCTTTAAACATTATTATGGCTATTTCATTATTTTCCATAAATGTGAGAAGCGTTAAGGACAAGAGCAGATGCGCTAGCACCCTGAGTTTTTTGGCTAGCCAGAATAGTGATGTTTATTTTCTATCGGAATGTGCCATCCCTTATTCCCAGTCCTACAGACACCTGGAGGACCAGTGGACTCTAGGCCCCTCATATTGGTCAGGGGGGAACAGCACTAGGGCTACAGGTGTAGCCATCTTAGTCAGAGGGAAGCGTTTCACGGCCGACTCCGTCACCGAGCTTGAATGCGGCAGAGCTCTTGTCGTTGACGGCTCGTGGGCGGGGGAGCCGGTGAGGCTCATGGCTGTGTACGCCCCCTCAGATGTAGCTGAGCGGATGGAAATTCTCCAGCGCCTGAGGCCACTGCTGGTCACCACCAGAACAATATTGATGGGTGGGGATTTTAATTGTGTCTTGGAAGAGGGAGGACGCATAGGTCTGAGGGCGGGTTCTGGGTGGATGGATGCCGCAGCAAAGCTCCTGGCGGAGATGGTGCACGAGGCATCCTTGAAAGATGTAATAGGGTCAATGGGGCCTAACGGCAGGAACTTCTCCTGGAGCTCCCCAGATGGCTCCCTGCACTCTAGGATAGACTTTGTCTTCACCTCCCAAACAGTGAGGGGGGGGACAGAGTACTATGATACCTGTCCACTTCTCTGACCATCGAGCTATCCACTTCCAGGGTGAACTGACGGGCAAGTTCCTAGCAGGACCGGGAGCCTGGAAGTTGAACAGCTCCCTGCTGAGAGAAGAGAGACTGGAAGCCGACCTAAGGGAGATGTACAGGTCATGGCAGGAAATGAAGGATGGCTTCCAGTCGACAGGGGAGTGGTGGGAATGGGTCAAGGGAAAGGTCCAAGATTTTTTTAAGAATGCGGGGAGGAGGAAAGCTCAGGGGAGGAAGAGGGAGTGTAAAAAACTGCAGCGAGAGCTACAGGAGCTGCACGACCTCCAACTCAAGGGATGGGACGTAAGGGTTCCCCTGGAGGAAGTCAAGAAAGGGCTGAGCCAGCACTTTCGGGATGAGTCCAGGGGCATCATCTTCCGGTCCAAAGTGGAGAACCTGGAAAAGGGGGAGAAATGCAACTCCTTCTTCAGGAAAGTCTACGCTGCGCACACCCCTCTGGTTGAACTGCGCGACAAGGAGGGAAAACTCTGTAACTCAAGGGATGGCATAATGAAGGTGGCGACCGACTTTTATGGGGACCTCTATGCGGAGAAGAGGTCAGTGGGACACCAGGCAGAAAAGTTTCTGTCGGGTATCCCAAGAACGGTCTCCCCAGCAGCGCAAGCCGCACTGAATGCTCCCTTCACACTGCAGGAGCTGCACCTTGCGACCAAATCTTTCAAGACAGGCAAAACACCGGGAAGTGACGGTCTCCCAGCCGAATTTTACGTCACTATGTGGGACATAGTAGGACCAGACCTACTCGAGGTGTACAAAGAGATGGTCGCAGGTGGTAGCATGCCTCAGTCTATGAGAGAAAGTATCATCACGCTCTTGTACAAACGGAAGGGAGAGAAGTGTGACCTCAAGAACTGGAGGCCCATCTCTCTCCTAAACGTGGACTACAAGATTCTGGCAAAGACAATGGCGACTAGACTCAGGGGTGCTATCGGTGAGATTGTCCACCCCGACCAGACCTGTGGGGTCCCTGGACGTAGGGTCGCTGACAGCCTCGCCCTGATCAGGGACACAATCCAGTATGTCACGGACCGCAAGGTTCGGGCAGCGCTGGTGTGCCTTGACCAGGAGAAGGCCTTCGACCGCGTCTCCCATGAATTCATGGACAGGGTACTCAGAGGGTTTGGGCTGGGGGAATTCTTCTGCAGTTATGTTAGAGTAATGTATAAAGACATATTCAGTTCAGTCATGGTGAATGGTTGGAAAACATACCCCTTTCCAGTAAAGTCTGGGGTTAGGCAGGGCTGTCCTCTCTCGCCCCCTCTGTTTGTTTGCATTATAGAGCTCTTGGCGGAGTACATCCGGAATAACCCAGACATCAGAGGCATCCCGGCACCAGGAGACGCGAGAAGAGAGGTGAAGTGTTCTCTCTACATGGATGATGTCACCCTCTTCTGTGCAGACAGTCAATCGGTGTCAGAGCTTCTGAGGACCTGCGAAGACTTTGGCCAGGCATCGGGCGCAAAGATAAATGCAGCAAAATCCCAAACCATGCTGTTTGGACACTGGGATAGCAACCAGGAGCCCCTTCCCTTCCCAATCGAGAAGGATTTCATCAAGATCCTTGGGGTCTGGTATGGGAAGGAGGGGGCAGCGCTGAAAAGCTGGAAGGAACGCCTGGCCAAGGTCAAACAGAAACTGGGTCTCTGGAGTCTCCGCAAACTGAGCATGGAAGGGAAGGCTCTGGTGCTGAGAAATGATGCGCTGCCTGTCCTGCAGTATGTGGCCCAAGCGTGGCCCCTCCAAGCCAGAGAAGCGCGGGCCATCAACGCCATGGTCTTCCACTTTGTCTGGGGCTCAAAGATGGACAGAGTTAAGAGATCATCCATGTACAAGGAACCGCGCAAAGGAGGGAAAGGAATCCCGGACCTCCCTACAAGACTGCGGGCCTGCTTCGCCTGCACCTGCGTCAGGATTTCCCTGGGCAACGCCAACAAGACCCACTCAGCCTACCTCCTTTTCCGCTTCTTCCTCACACCAACATGGAGGAGGCTAGGCTGGGACAAGTGGGAAAACAGGGCCCCGTACAACTGGACGCTCCCTTGGTACTACAGGGAGATGGAAAAGTTCATCGCAGATTTTGGCCTTCAGGGGGTGGTGCCTGCATTGTGGAACCCAAGGACAATCCACAACCTGATCCGGTCCCAAGACACCACAGATCCCATTGAGGACTTGCCAGCGGCCACAGTTACCCAGGTGTGGGAAAATGTGGCATCAAACAAACTCCTGAATATTCACAAGGACATCGCCTGGCTGACAGTGAGGGGGGCACTATCTGTGCGAGCATTCATGAACAGACGGGGCCTCTGCCCACACAGGAGCTGCCCAAGGGGGTGCCCGGCAGAGGAAACAGCGTACCACCTCTTCTGGGCATGCCCCTTTGCAAGGAAACTGCGCAGGGCCCTGAACACTGAGTTGAGTGCTCACATCCCGCCCCAAGACATTATACACCAGTCTGTGCTGTATGGACTCTTTGCACAGACCCACACAGTAGAGGCAATACAGAACGGCTGGAGGATCCTCTGCTGCATGAAGGACATTCTCCTCTACGCAAGGAAACGCCTGGTCCTCAATGATGAACTGCTGACAACCGAAGCCTGCCGCAGGATGGTCCACAGCCTGCTAAGAGACTATGAAATCAAGGACAGCCTGGAAGATGGGGGCCCTGAGTAAAACCCCCAGCCCAGACAATCATCCAAAAATAAAATAAAGAAAAAGGGAACTCCTTGCCTACTCAGGCAAAACACGAACACTTTGTAAACCACAGACTCTGAACAGAAAATATATATGTACCCACCCAAAATGCCCAAAGTAAAATTGAAACTACCCCTTCTGCTTTGAGGGGGGAATGTAATTGCCACACAAGTCTTCTTATTGAATTGAATTTATTACCCTTGTAGCATCTTTAAGCACTTAATAAAGATATTTAAAAAAAAAAAAAGGTGGTTCTCCCAGGGTGAGGCTCATCCATTGCACACCGGATGTGCTGACCCCTGCGATGTCCCCAAATGCGGGATACTCGACTGCATAATTTCTGGTAGTGGGGGACTGCGTTCGCGCTTTCCCCTGATCTTTGGTTTCAAAAAATAGAACAAAAAAAAATGACTTGTCGGGCTGCTGGTTGCTGTTGCTGCTCCAGGCCTGGCTGTCCTGCACTATGGAGCCCTGGCCTACAGATGGCATGCCTCATGCAAAGCCCTCTGCCGAAAGGGATGCTGGGAGATCACTGTCTCCCCACTCTGGAGGCTGGCCCAGGGAGGTGGCAGAAGGCCCCGTCTTGTCGGAAGGCCGGCCAGGCCCTGCAGCCTTTCCCAGGGCTGCAGGCCTGTCGCCCCTTCAGCCTCACCCTGGCCTTTGCGGGCTGCTAGCCTTGCCAAGCCCCCTCGGCCTGGGCCCGGCGAGGGGTCTGACCGCGTTTGGGAGCGTTCGGGAAGGCGTGAGGGGCTTGGGGCGCGATACCCTGCTCCCAAAGGCCTTAGGCCTGGTTTGCTCTATGCCCACATGAATTGATTTCTGCTTCTCTTTCCACCAGCAGGCACCCCGGACGACACTGACTATGCCAGAGAAGGAACGACTGCAAGCATGCGCAACAACACAGGGCCCTGCTGGCCTCTGACCCTGGGCGAAAGGGGGGACCGGAGGAGGAGGAGGAGGAGGAGGAGGAGGAGCAGAAAAAGAAAGGGGGATAGAAAAAAAAAAACAAAAGCCAAGCCGTACGGAGGAGGAGGAGGAGGAGAAGAAGGAGCTGCAGCAGAAAAAGAAAGGGTTGAAAAAAATACAAATGCCAAGCAACAAAAGGCCTTCCCCTCCCTTTTTGGGCCTGTACGATGGGTGGGCGGCCGGCTGCCATCACCAGATGCAAATCTCGCTGGAAACGGAGCATTGTGGGAAAGCCGTTCCGCACGATGCCACCCTGTGTCTCCAGTGCCACACAAGAGGGGCCAGCCGTGCTGTTCCTGAACCAACTCATACTTACCTGGCAGGGGAGACACCATGATCACATGGTTCTTTCTTGGCCTGCATTCCCTAAGCAGCTGCAACTAGCTGATGAGCTAAAAAAACGGCACTTTTAAGTGCTTTTGGAGCGTTCGTTTTTGCCGCGAATTTCGGGACCTGCGACGGGAGAAACAGAAGAAGGACTACCGCGACGTCGAGATGGCTGGACAACTGACCCCCGGGATGAAGAACACCATCCGGATGAAAAGGAAACCAGATGCAGACGGCAGCATACCCCAGCTGAGCAGGGAGACCTTCTCCAGGCTGATGCTCACAGGCCTGGGCTTTGCCCCCTCCGAGGTCTGGTGTCTGCAGGTGTTCCCAGCGTCAGGGACATACCTGGTCACCATGGCCTCAGGGGACAGCTGCCGCTGCTACTGGACCATGTGCTGGAGCAGAAGAGAGGAGAAGCCCTTTGCAGACTTCTCTATGGAATGCCAGCAGCAGATGGGAGTGAAGAGGATGACGGTGCACATTTACAACCCCCACGTGCATGTGCAGGATGTCACCACCTTCCTCCGCAGGCACTGCACACTGCTGAAAGACCCCGTGAGGTCTTTAGACAGCAATGGAATCTGGGATGGAAAGTGGCACGTCACGGCCAAGCTGCCGGAAGACCCGGGAGCAACGGACGGGACCCGCCACCCCACATCCAGCTTCGCCATTGGCAGGGACGCTGGATACCTGTATTACGCTGGGCAGCCCAGGCTTTGCAACAGGTGTGGCAAGCCGGGCCACACGGGCAGGGACTGCGCCGCCCTAACATGCAGGAACTGCAAACAAGAGGGACACACAGCCAAGGACTGCACGATGGAGGTAGCTTGCAACCTATGCGGGCAGGAAGGCCACCGCTTTAGGGACTGCCCCAGCAGGGCCAGATCCTATGCAGAGGCAACAGCCCCCCAGCGAGAAGAGGCGCCACAGGAGGCACCTCCTACTGCGGCCCAAAGGAAGGACAAAAAAGAGAGCAAACCTAAGGTGACCAAGCCGGCCGCCATACCAGAGGAGGCCCAGGACCGTGAAGCAGACCCCGCACTCAGCACCAAACCAGAGACCAGCGAGACACACCAGCTGGTTCTCCAGCCCAACGCTGAGGACGCAGAGGGGGGGTCCTTGGACCAAAGTGGATTCAAACAGCAGAAAGAGGAGGCTAAAGGAGTCCTCCGACACCATGCAGGGGGCGCCCAAAAAACCCCTCAGCACCAGCAACAGCTTCGACCCACTGGGGGTTGGGGCAGAGCAAGAGGAAATGGAGATGAGAGGAGACCAAGTCACTCTGGTCCTGCAGGAAATGAGGTTCATGGCCGATCAAATGGCCTCATCCCCCCTCCCGCAGGAGGAAGAAGAAGAAGCAGAGGACATGGAGAGCGAGGTCGAAGAACAAAATGGAGGCACCCAGGTAAGGATGACCACAGCCCAGCCGGGCGCCGAGGCAGAGAGCACCGAAGCAATGCAGACAGGCGGAGCAGCACCAGAACAGCACCACACAGCAACCGCGGAGGGTCCGGTCCTGGAGCCGCAGCGAGAGGGTGGACAGCCTGGTATGTAGCTCTGCCCTGTGAGTAAAACCAATATGCCATGAACTGAATTTTATTAGTTTAAGCTAAACCTTTAAACATTATTATGGCTATTTCATTATTTTCCATAAATGTGAGAAGCGTTAAGGACAAGAGCAGATGTGCTAGCACCCTGAGTTTTTTGGCTAGCCAGAATAGTGATGTTTATTTTCTATCGGAATGTGCCATCCCTTATTCCCAGTCCTACAGACACCTGGAGGACCAATGGACTCTAGGCCCCTCATATTGGTCGGGGGGGGAACAGCACTAGGGCTACAGGTGTAGCCATCTTAGTCAGAGGGAAGCGTTTCACGGCCGACTCCGTCACCGAGCTTGAATGCGGCAGAGCTCTTCTCGTTGATGGCTCGTGGGCAGGGGAGCCGGTGAGGCTCATGGCTGTGTACGCCCCCTCGGATGTAGATGAGCGGATGGAAATTCTCCAACGCCCGAGGCCACTGCTGGTCACCACCAGAACAATATTGATGGGTGGGGATTTTAACTGTATCTTGGAAGAGGGAGGACGCATAGGTCTGAGGGCGGGTTCTGGGTGGATGGATGCCGCAGCAAAGCTCCTGGCGGAGATGGTGCACGAGGCATCCTTGAAAGATGTAATAGGGTCAATGGGGCCTAATGGCAGGAACTTCTCCTGGAGCTCCCCAGATGGCTCTCTGCACTCTAGGATAGACTTTGTCTTCACCTCCCAAACAGTGAGGGGGGGACAGAGTACTATGATAACTGTCCACTTCTCTGACCATCGAGCTATCCACTTCCAGGGTGAACTGACGGGCAAGTTCCTAGCAGGACCGGGAGCCTGGAAGTTGAACAGCTCCCTGCTGAGAGAAGAGAGACTGGAGGCCGACCTAAGGGAGATGTACAGGTCATGGCAGGAAATGAAGGATGGCTTCCAGTCGACAGGGGAGTGGTGGGAATGGGTCAAGGGAAAGGTCCAAGACTTTTTTAAGAATGCGGGGAGGAGGAAAGCTCAGGGGAGGAAGAGGGAGTGTAAAAAACTGCAGCGAGAGCTGCAGGAGCTGCACGACCTCCAACTCAAGGGATGGGACGTAAGGGTTCCCCTGGAGGAAGTCAAGAAAGGGCTGAGCCAGCACTTTCGGGATGCGTCCAGGGGCATCATCTTCCGTTCCAAAGTGGAGAACCTGGAAAAGGGGGAGAAATGCAACTCCTTCTTCTTCAGGAAAGTCTACGCTGTGCACACCCCTCTGGTTTAACTGCGTGACAAGGAGGGAAAACTCTGTAACTCAAGGGATGGCATAATGAAGGTGGCGACTGACTTTTATGGGCACCTCTATGCGGAGAAGAGGTCAGTGGGACACCAGGCAGAAAAGTTTCTGTCGGGCATCCCAAGAACGGTCTCCCCAGCAGCGCAAGCCGCACTGAATGCTCCCCTCACACTGCAGGAGCTGCACCTTGCGACCAAATCTTTCAAGACAGGCAAAACACCGGGAAGTGACGGTCTTCCAGCCGAATTTTACGTCACTATGTGGGACACAGTAGGACCAGACCTACTCGAGGTGTACAAAGAGATGGTCGCAGGTGGTAGCATGCCTCAGTCTATGAGAGAAAGTATCATCACGCTCTTGTACAAACGGAAGGGAGAGAAGTGTGACCTCAAGAACTGGAGGCCCATCTCTCTCCTAAATGTGGACTACAAGATTCTGGCAAAGACAATGGCGACTAGACTCAGGGGTGCTATCGGTGAGATTGTCCACCCCGACCAGACCTGTGGGGTCCCTGGACGTAGGGTCGCTGACAGCCTCGCCCTGATCAGGGACACAATCCAGTATGTCACGGACCGCAAGGTTCGGGCAGCGATGGTGTGCCTTGACCAGGAGAAGGCCTTCGACCGCGTCTCCCATGAATTCATGGACAGGGTCCTCAGAGGGTTTGGGCTGGGGGAATTCTTCTGCAGTTATGTTAGAGTAATGTATAAAGACATATTCAGTTCAGTCATGGTAAATGGTTGGAAAACAGACCCCTTTCCAGTAAAGTCTGGGGTTAGGCAGGGCTGTCCTCTCTCGCCCCCTCTGTTTGTTTGCATTATAGAGCTCTTGGCGGAGTACATCCGGAATAACCCAGACATCAGAGGCATCCCGGCACCAGGAGACGCGAGAAGAGAGGTGAAGTGTTCTCTCTACATGGATGATGTCACCCTCTTCTGTGCAGACAGTCAATCGGTGTAAGAGCTTCTGAGGACCTGCGAAGACTTTGGCCAGGCATCGGGCGCAAAGATAAATGCAGCAAAATCCCAAACCATGCTGTTTGGACACTGGGATAGCAACCAGGAGCCCCTTCCCTTCCCAATCGAGAAGGATTTCATCAAGATCCTTGGGGTCTGGTATGGGAAGGAGGGGGCAGCGCTGAAAAGCTGGAAGGAACGCCTGGCCAAAGTCAAACAGAAACTGGGTCTCTGGAGTCTCCGCAAACTGAGCATGGAAGGGAAGGCTCTGGTGCTGAGAAATGATGCGCTGCCTGTCCTGCAGTACGTGGCCCAAGCGTGGCCCCTCCAAGCCAGTGAGGCGCGGGCCATCAACGCCATGGTCTTCCACTTTGTCTGGGGCTCAAAGATGGACAGAGTTAAGAGATCATCCATGTACAAGGAACCGCGCAAAGGAGGGAAAGGAATCACGGACCTCCCTACAAGACTGCGGGCCTGCTTCGCCTGCACCTGCGTCAGGATTTCCCTGGGCAACGCCAACAAGACCCACTCAGCCTACCTCCTTTTCCGCTTCTTCCTCACACCAACATGGAGGAGGCTAGGCTGGGACAAGTGGGAAAACACGGCCCCGTACAACTGGACGCTCCCTTGGTACTACAGGGAGATGGAAAAGTTCATCGCAGATTTTGGCCTTCAGGGGGTGGTGCCTGCATTGTGGAACCCAAGGACAATCCACAACCTGATCAGGTCCCAAGACACCACAGATCCCATCGAGGACCTGCCAGCGGCCACAGTTACCCAGGTGTGGGAAAATGTGGCATCAAACAAACTCCTGAATATTCACAAGGACATCGCCTGGCTGACGGTGAGGGGGGCACTATCTGTGCGAGCATTCATGAACAGACGGGGCCTCTGCCCACACAGGAGCTGCCCAAGGGGGTGCCCGGCAGAGGAAACAGCGTACCACCTCTTCTGGGCATGCCCCTTTGCAAGGAAACTGCGCAGGGCCCTGAACACTGAGTTGAGTGCTCACATCCCGCCCCAAGACATTATACACCAGTCTGTGCTGTATGGACTCTTTGCACAGACCCACACAGTAGAGGCAATCCAGAACTGCTGGAGGATCCTCTGCTGCCTGAAGGACATTCTCCTCTACGCAAGGAAACGCCTGGTCCTCAATGATGAGCTGCTGACAACCGAAGCCTGCCGCAGGATGGTCCACGGCCTGCTAAGAGACTACGAAATCAAGGACAGCCTGGAAGATGGGGGACCTGAGTAAAACCCCCAGCCCAGGCAATCATCCAAAAAATAAAATAAAAAAAAGGGAACTCTTAGCCTACTCAGGCAAAACACGAACACTTTGTAAACCACAGACTCTGAACAGAAAATATATATGTACCCACCCAAATGCCCAAAGTAAAATTGAAACTACCCCTTCTGCTTTGAGGGGGGAATGTAATTGCCACAAAAGTCTTCTTATTGAATTGAATTTATTACCCTTGTATCATCTTTAAGCACTTAATAAAGATATTATTAAAAAAAAAAAAAGGTGGTTCTCCCAGGGTGAGGCTCATCCATTGCACACCGGATGTGCTGACCTCTGAGATGTCCCCAAATGCGGGATACTCGACTGCATAATTTCTGGTAGTGGGGGACTGCGTTCGCGCTTTCCCCTGATCTTTGGTTTCAAAAAATAGAACAAAAAAAAATGACTTGTCGGCCTGCTGGTTGCTGTTGCTGCTCCAGGCCTGGCTGTCCTGCACTATGGAGCCCTGGCCTACAGATGGCATGCCTCATGCAAAGCCCTCTGCCGAAAGGGATGCTGGGAGATCACTGTCTCCCCACTCTGGAGGCTGGCCCAGGGAGGTGGCAGAAGGCCCCGTCTTGTCGACAGGCCGGCCAGGCCCTGCAGCCTTTCCCAGGGCTGCAGGCCTGTCGCCCCTTCAGCCTCACCCTGGCCTTTGCGGGCTGCTAGCCTTGCCAAGCCCCTCGGCCTGGGCCCGGCGAGGGGTCTGACCGCGTTTGGGAGCGTTCGTGAGGGGCTTGGGGCGCGATACCCTGCTCCCAAAGGCCTTAGGCCTGGTTTGCTCTGTGCCCACATGAATTGATTTCTGCTTCTCTTTCCACCAGCAGGCACCCCGGTGACTATGCCAGAGAAGGAACGACTGCAAGCATGCGCAACAACACAGGGCCCTGCTGGCCTCTGACCCTGGGCGAAAGGGGGGACCGGAGGAGGAGGAGGAGCAGAAGAAGAGCAGCAGAAAAAGAAAGGGGGATAGAAAAAAAAAACAAAAGCCAAGCTGTACGGAGGAGGAGGAGAAGAAGGAGCAGCAGCAGAAAAAGAAAGGGTTGAAAAAAAAAACAAATGCCAAGCAACAAAAGGCCTTTCCCCTCCCTTTTTGGGCCTGTACGATGGGTGGGCGGCCGGCTGCCATCACCAGATGCAAATCTCGCTGGAAAGGGAGCATTGTGGGAAAGCCGTTCCGCACGATGCCACCCTGTGTGTCCAGTGCCACACAAGAGGGGCCAGCCGTGCTGTTCGTAAACCAACTCATACTTACCTGGCAGGGGAGACACCATGATCACTAAGGTGGTTCTCCCAGGGCGAGGCTCATCCATTGCACACCGGATGTGCTGACCCCTGCGATGTCCCCAAATGCGGGATACTCGACTGCATAATTTCTGGTAGTGGGGGACTGCGTTCGCGCTTTCCCCTGATCTTTGGTTTCAAAAAATAGAAGAAAAAAAAAATGACTTGTCGGCCTGCTGGTTGCTGTTGCTGCTCCAGGCCTGGCTGTCCTGCACTGTGGAGCCCTGGCCTACAGATGGCATGCCTCATGCAAAGCCCTCTGCCGAAAGGGATGCTGGGAGATCACTGTCTCCCCACTCTGGAGGCTGGCCCAGGGAGGTGGCAGAAGGCCCCGTCTTGTCGGCAGGCCGGCCAGGCCCTGCAGCCTTTCCCAGGGCTGCAGGCCTGTCGCCCCTTCAGCCTCACCCTGGCCTTTGCGGGCTGCTAGCCTTGCCAAGCCCCCTCGGCCTGGGCTCGGCGAGGGGTCTGACCGAGTTCGGGAAGGCCTGAGGGGCTTGGGGCGCGATACCCTGCTCCCAAAGGCCTTAGGCCTGGTTTGCTCTGTGCCCACATGAATTGATTTCTGCAACAGAAGACGAAATAAATAGCTGGGCATGGATAGCAAAAACTCTAAATGCCTCACCTAAGAGTTAATGCAAAGGCCAACTTAATAATGTCATGCTCGCCACTTGGAACACAAGAGGGTTCTCGCACCTTCTTATGTCCCTCCCAGAAATCCTAGTGACGGCCGACATACTATGTTTCCAGGAAACATGGTTAGCTAGAACTCCATGTGTTGAGGGCTTTGATGTTGCCATAAATCCAGCTATCACCAAAAAAAAGGGTCGCCCAATGTCGGGGCCAACTAATCCTCGTCAAACGAAACTGCGGATTACGAATTATGTCATCTCAGATCGTCTCACCGTATCTCCAGATGGCATGTCTCGAACCATCAGAGCCTTCGAAGACCACTTCAGAAACTCTTCACGTGCTAAATGTCTTTTGGAACACAACTCCGACAACCCACCAAAAATGTGAGGATGATCTTCTAGATTCTATCGATAACATCTTAATAGGAGAACCAAATGCTCAGATTGTATTATGTGGAGACTTCAACATGAAGCTGATAGAAGTGGAGAAATCAAAAGCAGTGGCAAATCACAAGGAGAGGTCGAAAAGTGAAAGATGGCTTGAGGAAACGATGAACAGGAATTTGGCCTTGCTGAATGGATCCATAAGGGGAGACATTCCACCAAAATCGACTTGGGAAAGATGCCCCCAAAAATCTATAACAGATTATATTTTTGTATCCGAAGCAATGGCACAAGAAATCGTACTCCTCAAAGTCACAAAGACCAAACAAAGTGACCATAATGTAGTCTCCATGGAGTGGCAGAAAAAAAAAACTTCAACAACGCAAGCAAACAAACCAACAAATTGCTGTAGAACCTGGTCACAATAGACTGCAATTAAGGAATAATGACATCATAGCAGTAACAGAAACCATGAGCCCAAAACATGAGAAAAGCCTAACGGATTCCATAGAATGACATCTTCTGTTTGAAATTTACAAAATAAAAAAGAAGGATGCCCAAAATAAACCCACTTATCAAAAGCACAAGTATGACCCTCAAGTCGCACAAAAAAAAAGAGAGCTCAGGAAGGAACTAAGAAGAATCCATGCCTCTATAGATCTTGACTGTAAGTGTGCAATAAGGTAAGCAAAAAACAGATTTAATAACTAGTGTAAAGCGCACAGAGCCATTCTTGAACAGAGATGCCGATATAATGTTGATGGCGCTAAATCAAAGAAACTCGAGAGGATTTTGGACAATAATAAATGAGACAGTGAATCCCAAAAATGCAGTTTTAACGAACATGGTAAATGAAAAAGAGTGGGAGAGATACTACACACACTTATTCAAAAAAGTGAAAAAATCAACCTGTCCTACCTTGCAAACAAGCCATCCGTGGGAGCTTAACATTGATTGAGATGATATTCGATCAAGTATCCAAAAAAGTAGCTCCTCCAGAGCAGCTGGGCCCGATGGCCTCTCGAACGCCAACCTGAAAAATAACATTGATGAGTGGACTGAATTCTGCGACATCCTATTTCAAAACATAATCAAAGAAGGATGTATTCCATCAACCTGGAAATCCGGTATCATAGTACTGATATTTAAAAAGGGTATCCGCACCGATCCTGCAAATTATCAGCCAATAGCCCTTCTGGATGTGGTGGGGAAAGTCTTCGCAAGTTTGATGCTCGCACAATTGACGAAATGGATTAGACAACAGAAAATCTTTGATGAGTGACAGTCTGGCTTCATCAAAGGAGTAGGTTGTAGCCTAAACCTCCTCACCCTAAACCTGTTGAAAATAGATGCCATTAAAATAGGCCAGAAAGTCTATCTAGCATTCATCGATATGGCTAACGCATTCGACGGTGTGGATCGAGAAACGCTATGGACAAAACTTAAGGAAAGAGGGTGCGCTGTCAGCCTGATTCAGAGTTGTATTCAGGTACCCATATAAAAGTTTGCCTGGATAGCTTGGGAAATGTAACAAACCCCATACCAACGGAAAGGGGGGTGAAGCAAGGATGCCCCCTTGGAGGCACTCTCTTTAATTTCTATATATCAGAAGTCGGCTTAGCTCTAGCAAGCGTTGTGTCATTTCCTCCAACGGTGAATGGAACCCACATAAATCACATCCTCTATGCTTATGACATGGGGCCTCATTACAACTCAGGCTTTAAGGGTTAACGCCATCGTTAACCCTTAAAGCCTGATTTCAATTTTAACAGCTGCTTTTAGCAGGCGTTAAAATCCATGGCGCTAAACCGCCTTGGTGCTAATTACGGCACCGTAATTTACGGTTCTGTAATTAGCGCCTTCCCCACTCCCATTATGCCCTATGGGGCAAAAATGGGAATGGGGAAGGGTAAATGGAAAATGGGGATTTACCGCCCCACTCACCTTGGAATGGGGCGGTAAATCCGCCATCCACCATGGTGTAAACATAGTTTACACCATGGTGGTAAAGTTGGTCTACTTACCGCCTGGGTCGTAATGACCCCAATGGTCATTTTAGACCTCACACCCATTGGCCTACAAAGAAAACTGACTGCATTAAAAACCTTCACAGAAGATCTAGGGTGGACAGTAACATAGCAAAATTAGAAATTCTAGTCCTCGAAAATAAACGAGGTAGGTCATCAGGTAAAAATAGGTCAAGTTGGGCCCTAGGAACAAAGAACCTGAATAAAGTTCCATACACGCGATACCTAGGAACAATAGTAAACTCCAGCATAAACGATGAACCAATGAAGAAAAAACTTATAAGCAACTGTAAACAACTAACATCGCAGGAAATAATACTGCAAAAAAAATAATACGCAACATTTTCTTACATTCCGATAAGAACATTTTACCAAAGTAAGGTTACTCCTATACTAACCTACGGAACCGAAAATATGTTTAGTTGTGATTCAAAGATCTGGGCAAGATGCGAGGGCTCCTTTTGGAAGCGAATCCTCCAGATCCCTCAAAGTTGTCCAACTGCTTACATATTGTATGAAGTGGGGGTCTCTACTCTGAATGCAAGATTAATCTGGAACAAGTTAACATTATTCAGAAAGACCAACGAAGAAGCAGATCTGCCACTCTTTGAAATGCTAATTGAGCAGAAAGCGCAAAGCAAAACTGCATTAACAGAATGGAGGCAACAATGCAAAGACATCCTGAATCAGTTGGGCACTGATGAAAAAACACTATGGAATAACCCAAACGCAGTAAAGAAAAAGTTGCTGGAACTTGATTGGATTGAAACTGGGGAGAAAAGATCAAATCACCAATGTATGAAAAATATACCTATCAAAGCCAAAAGACTCAATATATGATTATCGCACCATGCAAGTGTCTAAGAAGACTTTACCTGAAATTTTGACTAAATCTTTTCAAAACCAAAGAAATTCTAAGGCATAGGAATGATCCAGCCGGGAAATACAAACTGCAGATTCTGCTCAATTGAGGAGGAAAACCTAAAACACTTAGTCCTTTCTTGCCACAATCTAAGGGACCAACGTGGGAAATTCCTAGGGAAAGAGCTGGAAAAATGTTTGAGCTATAACATAGAGGGTTGGTGGAGGCAAATGCTTAACAGCGAGTGCAATCACTGTCGCTGGCGCTAATACGGTTTCTAGAAGAGCTGCAAAAGATTCTGGAGTCGGTGCCAGCTGTCCAGTAACGAAAGTGCCCTGCAGCAGATGAGAATTGATGCCGAGAGTGTTGGTCCTTGTGTCTTTCTCTTCTTCCTCATTCTATTTTTTTTTTTAACAATATTTGTAAATTTAGTCTTAGAACTCGTTTATATTGTGATTAATTGTGTTAGAATTTTATATTTCAAAAGTTTGTATAAACTGTGTGAAATAAAAAATAAAAAAAAGAGATGTTTATTTTCTACAGGAATGTGCCATCCCTTATTCCCAGTCCTACAGACACCTGGAGGATCAATGGACTCTATGCCCCTCATATTGGTCGGGGGGGAACAGCAGTAGGTCTAAAGGTGTAGCCATCTTTGGCAGAGGATGGCGGTTCACGGCCGACTCCGTCACCAAGCTTGAATGCGGCAGAACCCTTGTCATTGATGTCTCATGGACGGGGGAGCCGGTGAGGCTCATAGCTGTGTACGCCCCCTCTGACGTAGGTGAGCAGATGGAACTTTTCCAGCACCTCAGGCCACTGCTGGTCACCACCAGAACAATATTGATGGGTGGGGATTGTAACTGCATCTTGGAAGAGGGAGGACGCCTAGGTGTGAGGGCGGGCTCTGGGTGGATGGATGCTGCGGCAAAGCTCCTGGCGGAGATGTTGTGCGAGGCATCCTTGAAAGACGTAATTGGGTCAATGGGGCCTAATGCCAGGAACTTCTCTGTGAGCTCCCCAGATGGCTCTCTGCACTCTAGGATAGACTTTGTCTCCCCTACCTGTTCACTTCCCTGACCATCAAGCTATCCACTTCCAGGGCGAACTGACGGGCAAGTTCCTAGCAGGACCAGGATCCTGGAAGTTGAACAGCTCCCTGCTGAGAGAATAGAGACTGGAGGCTGGCCTAAGGGAGATGTACAGGTTGTGGCAGGAAATGAAGGATGGCTTCCAGTCAACAGGGGAGTGGTGGGAATGGGCCAAAGGAAGGGTGCAGGACTTTAAGAATGCAGGGAGGAGGAGGAAAGCCCAGGGGAGAAAGAGGAAGTGCAAAAGACTGGAGCAAGAGCTGCAGGAATTGCACGATCAACAACTCAGGTGATGGGATGTAAGGGCTCCCCTGGAGAAAGTCCAGAGAGCTGAGCCATAACTTTCGGGATTAATCCAGGGGCATCATCTTCTATTCCAAGGGGGACAACCTGGAGAAGGGGAGAGAAATGCAACAACTCCTTCAGGAAAATCTACCCTGCGCACACACCATTGGTTGAACTGCTTGATAAGGAGGCGAAAAGCTGTAACACAAGGGATGGCAAAATGAGCGTGGCAACCGACTTTTATGGGGACCTCTATGCAGAGAAGAGGTCAGTGGGACACCAGGCAGAAAAGTTTCTGGTCGGGCATCCCAAGAACTGTCTCGCCAACAGCTCAAGCAGCACTGAATGCCCTCTAACGCTGCAGGAGCTGCACCTTGTGACCAAATCTTTCAAGGCAGGTAAAACACAGACGAAACGGCGGTCCCCCAGCCAAGTTCTACGTCACTCTATGGGACATAGTAGGACCAGATCTACTCGAGGTGTACAAGGAGATGGTCGCAAGTGGTAGCATCCCTCAGTCTATGAGGGAAAGTATCATCACGCTCTTGTACAAACAGACGGGAGAGAGGTGCGACCTCAAGAACTGGAGGCCCATCTCTCTCTCCTGAACGTGGACTACAAGATTATGGCAAAGACAATGGGGACTAGACTCAGGGATGCTATCGGTGAGATTGTCCACGCCAACCAGACCTGCAGGGTCCCTGGACGTAGGGTCGCTGACAGCCTCGCCGGGATCAGGGACACAATCCAGTATGTCACGGACCGCAAGGTATGGGCAGCGCTGGTGTGCCTTGACGAGGAGAAGGCCTTTGACCGCGTCTCCCATGAGTTCATGGACAGGGTCCTAAAAGGGTTTTGGCTGGGGGAATTTTTCTGCAATTATGTTAAAGTAATTTATGAAGACATATTCAGTTCAGTCATGGTAAATGGTTGTAAAACAGACCCCTTTCCAGTAAGGTCTGGGGTTAGGCAAGGCTGTCCTCTCTCGCAAGAAGAGAGTTGAAGTGTTCGCTCTACATGGATGACATCACCCTCTTCTGCGCAAGCGGTCGATTGGTGTCAGAGCTTCTGAGGACATGTGAAGACTTTGGCCAGGCATCGGGTGCAAAGATCAACGCAGCAAAATCTCAGACCATGCTTTTTTTCAAAGTGGGATGCTAACCAGAAGCCCCTTTCTTTCCCAATCGAGAAGGACTTCATCAAGATCCTTGGGGTCTGGTATGGGAAGGAGAAGGCAGCACTGAATAGTTGGAAGAAACACCAGGCCAAGGTTAAACAGAAACTGGGTCTCTGCTAGTCTGCGCAAACTGAGCATGGAAGGGAAAGCTCTGGTACTGAGAAATGATGCCCTGCCTGTGCTGCAGTATGTGGCCCAAGTGCGGCTTCTCCCAGCCATCAATGCCACGGTTTTCCTCCGTGTCTGGGGCGCAACGATGGACAAAGTGAAGAGATAGTTCATGAATAAGGGGCCACACAAGGGGGCGTGGCTTGGCAGGCATGAGCTAAGGAGCTGAGTTCGGAAGCTCCAGCAGGTTCCGATAATAGATCCCGAAGTAGTGGTGGAAAAACCTATCAAAAGTGGCAGGAAAGTAACAGAAATGTGCATGAAGGGTAGGAGCACAGCTGGCAACGAAGGCTGATGTGAACCCATCCTGGAAACGGCCAGAATAAAGATCGAGGCGCCCATGGCACCATCAGAAAAAATTGCGGACGCGACCAGCCGGCTTGGTGGAGGAACCCTGTGAAACCAGTAAGATAAGGCGTGATACAGGGAGGACGTTCGATGTGAGACACACATCACTGGAGGAGAAAAGAGGAACAGGAGATCCCTCTGGTCGAAGCTTGTGTTGCCCAGGGATAGTGGGGGCCACTGCGGGTGGAGAGAAGCAGACGGAAGATAGGTGCCAAGCGATGAACTTTGTGTGCTCTCATGAAGGCAGCGGGCGGCAGGCGCTGAAGGAGGGGAGTGCCTGCAGATGCCCGATACCTGGACTGGCACCAACCAGAGACAGGTACGCTGCCCGGACGAGAGGGTCCACCGCAGAGGGCAATGAATCCGTAGGTGCACCGGTGAGACGAAAGGTGCAGGCTTAGAGATATACAGCCTCGGCGCTGGTCGCAAAGAGCAGAGGACGGCAAGACACAGACCCGCAGGGAACCAAAGCAGCATCCCGAAGTGCGTGCCGAGCCGAAGGCTGGAGGCGACCCAACATAAAGGGTACAAAGAAGGACTGATACAGCATACAGGGGAAAACACAGTCCATTGTCCTGGGCACCTGCATAGACACTCAAGAGCGAGCCCCACAAGCATTGCAGCGGGCCCCAAGGGCAAGGTAAAGAGTGATAGGGTGCATGACACCACAATACTGCTGCAACCCAGTGGACCCAGCCACGAGTCGGAGGGGGCACACAGGCGAAGCTGCGGCCAAATGGAAGATGCTTGGCAAGCTTAAAAGTACAGATACTCATCACAGGGAGCTCGACCTGCGGCCAGAACCTCACAGCTGGCAGGCAACAGACATGCCAGGGGAGAGAAGCTGAAGCAGACCCAGAAGGGCAGCACGGTGCTAAGGATCCCCCAGCGATGCGGAACGAGGCTAGACGCACCATCAGAGGCCATCCCGGGAGGGAGAACGAGACCAGAGCGGAGCGGACCAGAACAGCAGCGCAGGAGAGGTACAAAAAGAGGAGGGCACAGCCCAGGGCCTGACGCATCAAGGGTGATAGTGTAGCACAAACCAGACGCGGAGACCAGCAGAACAGTGGGGAAAGGTAGTGAGTGCAGACCGGGCGCATCCTGCTGCGGGGGGCCATACACGGGGCCTAATTATCACAGAGAGGGGGGCCACAGCAGTGGAAGACAAGACCAAGGCAACAGGGGGGCCAAGGCCCGGAAGCAGCAGACCGTGCACCACGTTGGCACAGCCCAACACCGCACATACTGAGTGGCTGGTGCACTGCTGCCCCCACTTCAGTACAGGGGGCAGTGAAAGCTCAAGTGCACAGTTAATAAATTGAAAGCGGGAGGCCACAGCCCATTGACTGGCGGTAGGAGAATGCCCGCCACCAACAGAGACATGGAGCTACATGTGTGGGCAATAACGGACAATTGGAAGCAGCGGAGACAGTGCTTACTGCATGGACGTACAGGCTCCATCGGATAGACAGACAAAGGAGTGCGAACATCCCCAATATAGACTATATAGGAGGAAGCCCAGCCAACATCAGGAGAGTGCCACGGTACACGCTACAGGAGCAGGGTGGATTGGTGGGACGCACAGCACACCAGGGAAGAGTGACGGGTCTCGCAATCGAGACACCTGGCTGGGCAGGGCCTCTGGGGGCGCTGGTGCCGACACCAGGGTAGGGGGCACTGTTGTACTCATACCTATGCACCACAGTACGTGGCAGACACCTGCCCCACGCAGACGGGACTACAGGAAGAATAGAGGGGGAAACAAAGCCTCATGCCACAAGGGGATAATGCCAAACAGGATAAAGGGATGAAGAGGTAAACAAACCAGCATAGACTTTCACCAGCAAATCCGAAAAGAAACAACCCGTCAAGCCAAACGCAGGGATGGCTACAACGAGAGCAGCACAACAGGTGGGAAGTGAAAGCAAAGGTCCGATACTGGAAGCAATTTCCGCCATGAAGGCGTCCCTGGAAAATAAAATGGACACAGCGATAAGTGCCCTGAAAGCATCCCTTGAAAACAAGTTAGACACAGTCATGGTGGATGTTGGCCTCCTCCGGCAAGATGCTCGAAACCCGACGGATCGAGCAATGACAGCAGAACAGCTGGTGCACCAAAACACCACAGATGTTGCCGTCACACAGACGCAAATGTCGGAAGTGATGCAGAGAGTAAAGATCCTGGAACGAAGAGCAGAGGATGCGGAAGGGAGGGCAAGAATGAACAACATCCGTATAGTTGGACTGTCGGAAGTCGAAGAAGGCAGAGATCCCACAGGGTATGTTGAAAAACTGCTGCTCCAGGAGATTGGGTTGGGGGCACTATCCCAGGGCTTTGCGTTAGACAGAGCACACAGAGCCCAGACTAGAAGGCCTCAACCAGGTGCCTCGCCCCCCCCCCCCAGATCAATGATTGCCAAGATCATGAATTTCAAAGATATGGAAAAGATATTGACATTTTCAAGAGTGGGGGGGGGGTCATCACCAGGAACTCCTCCAGAATCACCATATACCCGGACTACACTGTTATGGTTCAGAAGCAAAGAGCGCGTTTCGGCCCGCCTAAAGAACGCTTTAGGGCGGCAGGGGTACGTTACATGCTGCTATATCCGGCTAAACTCAAGGAGATACACCAGGGCAGGTCTAGCTTCTTAGAGACAACAGAGGAGGCCCACACATGGATGGACCAGCAAGGTATCCCCCAGCAACGACCTAGAAATGCTAATGATGATGGGAACCTACCCGGTGATAAGGAGCAA